>NW_019170046.1:0-244917 GCF_001792695.1 Aspergillus bombycis | reverse complement strand
TGAAAAGCAGCCCCATCATTCTATACTGATAGAGTCCCCTGTTCTGTGCCACTGCTTTCACCACTTCTTCAGTAATTGGTAGATTGTTTCGATATTTAAAAAGCAGCCCCATTATTTTATATGAATAGGGTGCCTCATTCTGTGCCACTGCTTTCACTATATCTTCTGTCACTGGCACATTGTCTCGATATTTCAAAAGCATCTCCATTGTTCTGTATGCAGAGATTCCGTCGTTCTGTGCCACTGCTTTCAGTATATCTTCTGTCACTGGCACATTGTCTCGATATTTCAAAAGCATCTCCATTGTTTCATATGCAGAGGCTCCGTTGTTCTGTGCCACTGCCTGTACCACTTCTTCAGTAATTGGTAGATTATCTTGATATTCGAAAAGCACCTCCATGATTTCAGATCCAAGGCTACCGTTATTCCCTGCTGCGACTTTGACGACTTCTTCCGTAATTAGTATATTATCCGGATACTGAAAAATCGCCTTCAGCATGGCTGGTCCAGCCATTCTTGTGTCTCCTGTTGCCATTTTGACTACTTCTTCAGAAACTGGGATGACTCCTCCCAATTGAGCCAGTAAACGTTTTAATGGGCTTACATGCAAATGTTCGCTCTGTTGTATTATCTGCGTTGCAATCCCATTAACAATGGCCCTCAGATCGTTTAAGCGCTTCTCCGTGTCTGGACATTTCTTCTGGTAATGAGGCGCGATGCGAGTGAGTTCCAATGGACCTTTGAGGTAAAACTCATTTTCGGTATCAGACATGGGTATTGTCCAAGTAAGAGTAATATCAAACGGCGGGCGTTGCCGTGAATCCACGGCATGAACAGACCCCGTGTCTAGAGTTCTATTCTGATAGACTTGCTGAGGAGTTATTGCGATATTAATTATTGCAAAGTGGTCTCCCAATGCTCTAATGATGCATGGATTCGAACTCCCCCCTAAAAGACACAGAATATCACCGCTTTCAGCTGATTCTGCGGTGGCTTGTATCACCCAATTAGAACCCCATTTCGCTTTAAAGACCACTGAATCTTGAGAATCGTTGAAAACGATGTTGATCATCTGTAGGTTATTCTCATGTATAGCTCCGTCCAAGTAAATGTATCCCAAAATCCAACATTTAGTGTGAATGATGGCCATTTCTTTGTTGGGAAAGGTCTCCACAGAGCCTTCACTGGAGAGAATATACTGAATGGTAGTGTTAAAGACTTGATGCCATGGGAGGTTGTAATCAGGTTTCAACCCTGGCGTATTCGGGTCATCAGCAGTTAGGCCTAACAAAGCATAAATTTTATCATGCCTTGTTGAAGACATGTGGTAGCGATACATATCAATCAGCTCCCCAATATATAAGCTTCCCCGTAACCTCGAATCATTTCTTGGTCGAAACTGTGCCCCTCTAATCAGATACACCACTGGGTGGATCAGCCTTAGTAAGGAAGGAATTTCTAATTGACTGAGCCCTTCACAGAATGTGGACCCATTGATCTGGATAGAGCCACACATAATCTCAATAGACCGAGCAACGCCGGCTTCTTGGAGCACCTATTTTCGGGTGTCAGTAAGTTCATACGGAAAGCTACAAACCGACGTACCCAGATCCGACGAAACCACTTTCGCTGTAGCAACTTTAGACAAGGCTCACTGCTTGATTGCGCCCGCTTAGTATCCGAACCTTTGCCACCCATGGCTTTCTTCTTCGCGAGATCACGAATGGTTTCAAGTGCTGTATCACCATGTTCAAATGCGTCTCCAAGCCAGACAATAACACGATCAGCTTGCGCATAGATCGTCCGCATCAGTGGGATCTGCCTGCTTTTCTCATCCAAATTCTCTTGGTTGATACAAATTGCATCAATCCACAACACCCTCTCCAGCTGACGGTCTCGGAGGTTGACCAGGGCTGCATGAAGGTTCACTGTGATGGGGACAGTATGGCCGTGTACTATTATTTTCTTGCGCTGTTCAGCACTGCCCTCTTCATCGCCAGACCAGACATAGGACAGAGCTTCGTAAAGATGCTTTCCACCCTCTATCTCCGTGAGATCGTAGGTGAACAGTTCGCATCTTATCTCGGCGTGCTTTTCCTTGTTCGGGAAGAGGCGAACCATGCGCGTAGTGTTAGGCCCCAATGGGAGCGATTTATACACGCCCGAGGCCATGACGGCTGGAAGGATATGTTACCCGCAAAGAGCATATATTCTCAAGTCAAAGGAGCTAGAAATTTGTGAGAATAAAGAAGAATAGTGGGACCATCGGTACTCCAGGGCGTGTTATTGAATCACTTTTGGTGATGCACGGGCGGGGCGTGACGGCTGATGTGGCGCCTTGTTATAGGCGGTTGGAAAGCGATCGACGAGGCTGTGTATATGATTTGATTTGATCTAGTCAGGTGCAGCTGAACTGAGCTCTATACGAAGCCGCCGCCAGAGTATTCGATTCTACCATTCGGTCCATGGTAGATATTTTTCGTCTTTCATCACCAATGTACTCTTAACTAGCGGACTGGCTGTGTACCGGATTCAACGACTTGATCTGTTCCATATCAGCGCTCGCCTGCTTTCGTAAATCTTTGTAGACACCACAATTAAGCCGTTAGGGACTACAGATGCCTGTGTTTGGGGTAGCTTCATCGTAAAGCCGACTTTCAGCCTGGTGTGTGAGTCCATGGAAGATATAACATCACTGGCAGAATTCAGTAATGCCTGTATAGAGATGTAGAAAAACGGCCTTGATAGAAGTCAAGGCCGACTCTGCAAAAGGCTTATCTTTATACAAGTGTATTTGATTGGTAAAAACTAAAAGCAGACATTCAACAGGTTCAGTGGCACTGGCAGCACGCTTCCGGGGAAGTGAAATATGTTCATCCTTTGGACTGGCAAATATGCATACACTAAAATGCGTCTTATACTATGTTCCCAAAACGTTTATCGATGCCTCAGGCATATTTCGGCCTAAGTCTATCACAGCGTCTTACCGACCAACGCCAACCACATTGACGCTTCCTCATGTAGAGGCAAAAGGGGAGTATCATCCGAATCAAGAAGAAATCCTCCATCTGGGGTCGGAATATCCCCTCGGCGCGGTTTGTTTATAAGCCCAACCGAGAACACACGCCATGTGTCCCATAGAAAAAGCCCAAGACGTCGAAATGGCCGCACATCCAGCATCGCGGCTGAACTTGGAGTGCGCCGCAGAAGCATCCTGCCAGATACGATGAACTTTCTGCTCTGCAATGACGAGTGGCCACACGCATCCGCCCCGCGATGCCAGATATTTATGGCGGGAGTACTTTCCGGTACCGGTTGAGGGCTCCAGATGAGGTAATTCTCAAAGCTGAACTCAAAGGATGTGAATAGAGGTATAGGTGGCTCGTCCTGATGACCCCGGGAGGCTTCTAAGGGCTCCTGCTGTTCAGCGTCCCCGTAGGAGGGATGTAGTCCCAAGTCCGAGAGAACTGCGGCCACTGTGGACATATATTCCTTCCTGGGTATATCCATTTCGTTCCGGATGGCACACCCATATATCCTTTGTACCGAATCTTCAGGCAGTGTCTCCGCCCTCTCACAGAGAATAGAATAGTAGGCCAGATGCCACAGAGCCCAGTATACCCTGTATTCCTCAATCCATGAGAAAGGCTCGCTCGCTTTCTGTGCTCGGACAGCACCACTCAGGGAGCCAGCGGGAGTGGCCCCCACCGCAGCGATAAATTTTTGCTGCGCGGTAGACAGGCATACACATGCTAACCGCTGAATCTGCGCCCCAATATGAACTATTTGATGCAGTTCGGTAAAGCTCATCTGCCGAGGGAGAACACTGGATGCGCTCTCACACATTACCCCGATATAGTCTTCCAGACTGGAGCGATGTACCGTAGGAACCAGGGCCATGTTTCGAACTAGATTTCGAATTTCAGGCATTGTAGTCATGGAGTTTGATATTATGAGACCCTCCGTGATTCTGTACGGCTGAGCCTCGAAAACAGCATGAACCCATGGTGAAACTACTAGCAGACTTTGCGTGCCAACAAAATCAGCAGCATAGTGAATAATGCGTATAATGATTTCAGGGGGGAGGTTT
Organism: Aspergillus bombycis; assembly: GCF_001792695.1. NCBI lineage: Eukaryota > Fungi > Ascomycota > Eurotiomycetes > Eurotiales > Aspergillaceae > Aspergillus > Aspergillus bombycis. The sequence continues at coordinate 240,827 of NW_019170046.1, read as the reverse complement.
TTAAAAGCAGCCATTATTATTTTAAATGTAGTAGAGAGGAAGTTGTAACAGAAGAAGCTCAAGTGAGTGGTTGCAAGGGAGGAAGCGTCTAACTAAATTAGTTGCCAGTGTCCATCCATGTTTGCCAAGCCAGACACAGGAAACAGCCCACTTAATTTTACGTACTTAGACTGAACTCTGCACCCCATCCTTGAACTCCTATTCCGAAAGCTTTTCTTTCCCCTTGGTTCAGGACTAGAAAATAAATTCCCCTTGAGTATCAACGGGGTTAAGAGTTGTAGCTGTGCCCTCCCCCCTGCCTCCCCCCTAATGTTTACTTCCTTCCTCTCCGCTTCTTCTTATGAACAGGGCTGATTTCGAATAGAAAATGGACCCAGTCCTCTGGCTGGTTGGTTTTGGCATTTGTGTGGCCAGTGGTCTTGAATAGCGTCACCTTGCTGGGGGCCTTCACTCCCAATTCTGGCTTGTGGTCCATGAGGAAACGGGCTACACCGGCACCATTGGGAGTTCCCAGAATCGCCTTACCATCATCAGTGGACATGTCATAGGATTTACCCGGCCATTCTTCCACCATGCTCGTGTCCCTAGGCTCATCTTTCTTTCTGGGTGGAAGAGGTTTTCCACTGGCCACCTCCAGAGCAACATCCAAGGAGGCGTCGTTGATCACATGGTGGCGGATAAAATATTTGATATTTTTTAATTCGGCCTCCGACTTGCCCGCCACTTCCTTCCAGAGTAAAAAGTAAACATCTGATAGTCTAGATATAGTTGGAGAGGGGTCTGTCCTTCTATCCTCAGCAATTATGTGGGCTGGACTTATATTGTCTTCTGCGGAGATGTAGCCCGCCTTGGTGCTTATAGTGGCCATGTAGAAGCCACCTGTAGCCTGAAAGAAACCCAGTGAGCCGTGATATAATCTATTGCCTCGGAGGCCGAGCGACTTACCATATAGTTTAAGTTACCAACTTTATATGGCTGATCCTGATGATAGATCAACCCCTTCAGACCTCGATCTCCTATATTAATGGGCAGGCCTTTTGCGGCCATTGCCACTGGAATTTTTGATCCTGTCTCAGTAGGGTTGCCGTTGCTCACTCCGTAAGATCGTGGGGACCAATCATTGTTGAACGTTTTAAAATCCGTGAGCTCGGAAGGTAAATCGATTGGTTCTATATCCTCTAACTGGCACATATATCCTCTGCCTTTCTCGAGTGCCTCGGCCCTGTTCTTAGGAGCGGCACGCTTTGATAGGAGATGAAGCTCAGTACCAAGCTCCAGCCGGGGCTGAATGGTCGCATCATCGAGCACTGAGCGCTTAGAATGAGTGGGAAGGCGGATACGATCAGACTGGGTGCCATGGTAGATGCACAAGAGTGCAACAAACGCAAAAAGGAAAAAGGAAAGGAAACGAATGACTGGGGTTCTCGGTGCCATTTTGTCGATGCCCCGGATTTAGGAAAATAACCCCCCTCCCAAGAAAGAAAGAAAGAAGAGAGAGAGAGAGAGAGAGAGAGAACGAATGAACAGTATAAGAAAAGATAGGCTTGAAATGAGGGTCTGGTACCAAGTACAAGGCAGTGAACGTCAACAAAAGACGAACGAGCCGCTGGCTCTGTCCCTTTTAAAGGATGGAGACAATACTACACACTTCAAAGATGACTAGCTGCTTCAAGATATGTACAGAAATTATGGAACAGTCCATTATGCTCATAGGATGGGTGTTCAGGGGGATCAGGAATAACTGCTACGAGGTATTTCTCTGTCTTCCATGTTGCCATGCCGAGCATTTCCCATTATACATCGTATGGCTAGTATAATAAAAACCCATGTACCTATTAGCCAACGCAGTGAAAGCTAGTCTTCCAGGGTATGAGAAGTTGGCTTAAAAAACGATGTTGTGGAGCCGCCGCCTGCGCTATTACAGGTGAAACTTCCATCGGAAAAAACGGCGTCAGAACAGCACTTTGCCTAACCAATGCTCCGTAGATATCGCAGCTTAGGACGAACACTAGTAGGGATTGCCGACATATGGCTATTGTAACTAGCGCTTTATGACGTTATGGATTCGGTGGGTCCGTTCTGTCCATTCCCCATCCTAATGCTACCTTGCTACACCTGAAGCGGAAGTAGTACTAGATGATTGTACGGAACCTATTTGGCGCCAAGGAGTAGTTTCTACTATGCTCTAGATATATCCTTGCAATGCTACTGGAAGACCTACCATCATTGCTTTGCCCCTTCTCCAATATCCAATCCCTCGGTACACCTCTTTATCCACGGCTGCAAGGTCTTGCGACACCGGCACCGTGCAATTAAGCGCTACTTGCTGCCTACCTGTCCTGTAGATATTAGGTTCGCCGTCGTGGACTAGGTACTTGTAGGCAGTTTGCGCCCTGGGCCCAATTGTGGAGAATTTGATGCGATGTAGGATCATTGGGCATTCCTGGAAACGTGCACATGCTCGGAAGGCTAAATTACTAATGTGGGTAGTGTTTAGTGTTACATAGCGAATGGACCTACTCCGAGCTAGCAGCAACCATAGCGGGCAAGATTCTATAGTTTCATTACTGTGGAAAACTCAATATGCCAAGCCGTAGTTAAGTAGTACCATATTCAGGTCAGATATCTCTGGGCTCACTATCTCTTTGCCTAAAGGTTAAAAGCCTGTACCCAGCAACGGAAGAGAAAGAAGCACCGATAGAGACAACTGGGAAGTCCATAACCCCCGGTAGATCTATTCTTTCAGTAGTTCAAGTAGCGTTGTATGGCAGGTCTCCGGTAGCCTGGTTTTGGCGGCTGGCAACTGCCCCGTTGGCTATAGAAGTGAACTTACCTAAATACAATGGCTTCAGATGGCAGTTAGGATTACGTACAGGATAGGGGATATGTATCCTGGTTTTGTTTTAGGGGCTTAGCCGTTAGTTAGTATGCAATAGTTATGGACAGGGGACAATTGTATCAGACCACTACTATCAACTTGTGGAATGGAGTAGAGCATTAGCTCGTCGGAGCTGTTGGTTTGCTCCATAGCGCTTTTTTCAAGGTTTGGCCAAGTGCCTCGATTGTCCTCCCTCACAATCGGCTGGACGGGGTGTGTGAGGTGAAGCTCATTTTGTATGTGACATAAAGCGATATAAAACGAGGCTTGGTCCCCTTGATAGCCGACTCTTCAGTATCCCGTTGTTCATTTCCCCAAGTCTGCACACTCATTGTTAACATTTTTCTTTCCCTTTCTTTCAATTCTCTTTCTCTTTTCTTTGAGTCATTGCTTTCTTTCATTCGGGGCAGAATGCCCTCGCCATTCTTTTTCCTGGCTCTGTCTCTGTCTCTGACACATTCCATCCAGGTTGCTGCAGACCCTAGTTTTGATGCCTGGTCCCAGGTGTGGAAACCCTGTCCAAGGGACTGCAGCGAAATCCCATCTCCAGATGAATGGGCGGTCTATAGCAATGTGGATCAACTGGCCACTTGCAATCAAACTCTGCGTCTAGACTTTCCTTTGTACAATCCCTCAAATCCGGCCATTCGCGCCTGTTCCGCATCTCCAAACTACCCAGCTGCCAAGTCTCAGTCTCAGGCCCTAGTCTTGTCTGGGTTTACTGATCAAGAAGTCACCCTGCAAATTGGCTGGTGGAATACGGCTACGTCTTTACCATCGGCAGGCGTAAAGTCTGCTCTGGAACATGTCCGAAAGGCGCTCCTAGTCTCAGAGAATGAGAAACCGACGACTGCGTATAGCTACCATGGGAAGTCCCTCATTGGAGTGTACGCTGGACGGGAGGTTCAGCACTCGGACGCTGCCACCACTGTATTCCAAGAGTTCACCAGTCATATTGAATCGCAGGATATGGTCGGCCGAATTGCCCTGCAATATTGTGGAGAGAATTCCAATAAAGCGATTGGTATCGTCGTTGATGCCAGCGGCGACCTCGCAGCTGTGCAGCGCATTGTCCGGGGCTGGGTCGACGGGGAGTGCCACACCGACTTTGACGGTGTCAAGGAGCTCCCCCAATCCATCCTTCATATGCAAGATGGTGCAACATCGGGCCCCGTCTCCACATCGTCGAGTCGAGGTGTCACCGGAGAAGGCCGCTTGCATTCTGATCGAGGGCGGGCTCATTCCCATCAACGACGAGCCATTTGCCGTACGATCCAGGTTGTTCCTGGAGACTCCTGTGGGGCGCTGGCCGAGCGGTGCGGACTCTCTCCGGCAGACTTTACCAAGTTCAACCCTGACAAGAAGCTCTGTTCCTCGCTGCAGCCGGACCAGCATGTGTGCTGCTCAGCAGGTACATTGCCCGACCTTCGGCCGAAGCCGAACGCGGATGGAACCTGCACTTCGTATGTTGTCAAGACAGATGAATCCTGCCACAAATTAGCAGCTGCCAACGGCCTCACGCAGGAGGATCTAGAGACATTCAACAAGAACACCTGGGGCTGGAGTGGGTGTGGCCGGATCCAAGTCCAGCAAACGATCTGTGTTAGTGAGGGAACGGCCCCCATGCCCTCGATTGTCGACAATGCTGTGTGTGGTCCGCAAGTTCCAGGGACCACAAGGCCAAAGGACATGAATGAACTTGAGGGTCTTAATCCTTGTCCGCTCAACGCGTGCTGTGACGTTTGGGGTCAGTGTGGTATTACCGACGAGTTCTGCACCGAGAGCAAGTCTTCCACCGGGGCCCCTGGTACCGCGGCTCCCAACACGAATGGCTGTATCTCGAACTGTGGTACCGATATCGTCAATAATAACAAGGGCCCGGATGAGTTTATCAGCATCGGCTACTTCGAGGCGTGGAATGCTGAGCGTGGCTGTCTAAATATGGACGTCACCAGCTTCGATACCGCCGTCCACACTCATCTCCATTTTGCCTTTGCGGAAATTACAGAGAATTACGAGGTGGATGTTTCCATGGTCCATACTCAATTTAATAAGCTGAAGAGCATGGGCTCCGTCAACCGTATCCTGACATTTGGTGGATGGTCCTTCTCGACAAGAGCGGATTCCTTCCCGATCTTCCGCAAAGGCGTGTCGGCTGAGAACCGAGAGGTCTTTGCCACCAACGTGGCTAACTTCATTGTGGAAAATGACCTTGAAGGCGTGGACTTTGACTGGGAGTATCCTGGAGCTCCTGACATCCCCGGTATCCCTCCTGGTGACCGCGATGATGGAAAGCGATATCTGGAATTCTTGAAGATGGTGCGGGAAAAGCTACCCTCTGATAAAAGCGTGGCGATTGCTGCCCCAGCCTCGTTTTGGTATCTAAAAGGCTTCCCGATCGAGGAGATTTCCAAGGTAGTAGACTATATTGTCTTCATGGCCTATGATCTGCATGGGCAGTGGGACTACGGCAATAAGAACTCGATGCCAGGATGTCCGGATGGAGATTGCCTCCGCTCTCATGTTAATCTTACCGAGACGAATACTGCTCTGTCCATGGTGACCAAGGCTGGAGTACCATCGTCCAAGATCATTGTTGGGGTGAGTAGCTATGGCCGGTCGTTCAAGATGACTGAGCCTGGCTGCTCTGGTCCCATGTGCACATACGTCGGGCCCCAGTCCGCTGCGAAGCCCGGGAAATGCACCACTACAGCAGGCTACATCTCGGACGCAGAGATCAACCGAATTTTGGAAGAGGATCCCACCGCCAAAAAGACCTATGATGTGTCCAGCGACAGCAGCGTCCTTGTCTACGACTCCACGGAATGGGTGGCTTACATGGACACTGACATCAAGAGAAATCGCACCGAGCACTACCGACAACTCAACATGGGCGGCGTATCGGACTGGGCGGTTGATCTTCAGTCATTCGCCAACAGTCCTCGGGGTAGCAACAACTCTCCCGAGAACCAAACCGTTGTCTATGTTGACCCCATCCTTTGGACGGAAGAGGACCCGCAGGTAAGCTGCCCAGCGCCTTGTGCTCTCGTCCTCCCCAACTATCCTCTCAGCTCCACCACCGTTATCGCTCCTCCGCCGCATGTGACCACGCTGGATGTGGCCTGGCCAACCCAGACGGAGATAACCAGGTCCAACGGGGAGGTAATCACCACCACCACCGTCACACGAATTCTCCAGGAGACCACCATTATTGCTCCGCCAGGTAGGGCTTTCCACGATTCCCGTGGAATGGGACTTGACTAATGCGAAGACTCTCAGTTACGGTGAGCGAACTGCCGATGGCCAATATCAATATCACTATTCCACTCGACGACAACGAAACACTGACAATCCAGCCGAAGCCACGGTTCCCTCCTGTGATTGTCACTATTACGAACGATCCCAACCCATTGTCACAAACAGGTGTCTTACATCCTCCAGTGACACGAAGCGTGACTGTGCCCCCCTGGCCCCAGACCACCGTCATCTATATTCCACCTAAGGAACGCACCGATGATGAGGATGATAACACAAATACAGATGACAAAAACAAGGACAATGATAACAAGGACGACAAGGATAAGGACAACAAGGACAAGGACAACAAGGACAAGGACAACAAGGACAAGGACAACAAGGATAAGGACAACAAGGATAAGGACAACAAAGATAAGGACGACAAGGATAACGATAACGATAACAAGGGCAAGGACGGTAGTCATCACAGGATCAGGTTCCCACGTATACCCACAATCAGGGTGACTCACGGCCCCGGGTCCCCAGCTTGCAAAGGACAGCACTGCGGCAATCTGTGCTCCGACAGTTTTTGCGGGTGCAAACTTGGCTGCGGTGGTGGTGACAACGGATTCTCCGATCCAAGCGACCCCAATCCTCCCCCAGTGCCCCCCTCTCCAGGGGATCCCAAGGACAAAGATTCGTGCACGAGTTCTTCGGTTACAAACTACTGGGTCTCATGCGACTCCAAGACTGAGGGCCCGACCACAACCTCCTGCACTACCACGAAAAGTCTGGTGGCTGTGGGATGCGATGTCACGGCCACTACGACAACCACCGGTGTGGAATATTGCCCTACGGTGGACCCCAATGATCCCCAGGGAGAAGATGGCGGCATATATAAGGCCAAGCGCACTAGTGCTGCGAAGACGAAAGAGCCGCCAAAACCTACCACCTCTTCCGAAACGACCACTACCACTACCAAGACCTCGAAGACATCCTCCCCACCGTCCGCGACGGCCGCTAGCGGCTGCAGTAAGGTTGGCAGCGGGCGCAGCCTGACCCGCCGCTGCTGGAACAAATGCGACCCAGGCACGGGCTCGCCCGTTGGTGGTGACTGGGCGGCGAACGACCCCTGGTGCTGGATAGCTGAAAGCGGCAGCAATTCGTATGCCAATTGTTTGAAGCAATCCGACTGTCCAACTGATTTTGAATGCGAGGAATCATGGGGTTGCGTTGTTCCACTGTCCGGTGGGTGTGCGCCTCAGGGCGGCAAGACCGGGTTAGGTAAAACCTGCTGGAGCAGCTGCAATGAGAAAACCGGGAAGCGGACGAATGATAAGTGGGAAAAGGGCATGTCGTGGTGCTGGCTACAGAATGGCAGATTTGCCAGCTGCCACGAGGATGGCGACTGCAGTGCCACCACGGAGTGTGTCCCTGACCATTGGTCTCACGGTGGATGCGATACTAAGAGCAAAGCCTGGGAACTGGATGAAAGCACATAGTGATCACGATATGGGGTGGGCTTGGGGTGGCACATGGTGGAATGTACCTAATTTAGGGCTTAGGCGATACAAGGCATTTAACCAAAAAACCAACAGTGCCCGCGAGTTCCCTTGCGGGCCCTAGAGCGTACTACGTAGGCGTACTCAATAGTTTAAGGTCTACGTGCCTTGCAATTACACAAGACATTTATATTATATTTATCTATAGAATATTAAATTTAATCAATTTAGCAAATTAACGCTCTCTCTTATACATTATCAGAGTCTTAATTCAGATAGAACATCACAGAGGATTTGCTCAGCTATAAATATATAGTCGAAGTTGCTGCCAAGGCATATTAAATTTATACAATAACACAGAGATATTGGATATTCTTTTCTTTTTTTTTTTTTGCCTTTCTAACAATTCCACAGACTTCTAAGATATATATCTCAATATTAAACAGAGAATTAAGTATGTTAATGGGATATAAGGGCTTAATAGCTTTAAATGTATCGTACGGGTGGGAGTGATCGTTTGGGGTTGACAGACCTTCACACCGGCGGGCGGGTGGGTCCGCTGAGTAAGAGAGCTTCTGCGGTCTGGGAAAATGAGAGCAATACAAATCCGTGTCAAGATTCAACAGACGAGCTCAAAATGGCTTTCCTCAAATTCAGGTTAGAAGCTGACAAAAGGCGCCGTGGCCCAGTCCCAATAGCCGCTGCTGTATCCTCAATGGGGCAAGATGGCAATGTGCAGCATCGTTCCCATGGAGGGGTTACCCCCCAGGAATTCTCCGATGAGAGTCCCTGCAATACAGTTCCGGCAAGCCATGCAAGCACCAGATTTGAACCAACCACTTTCCCTGAGCTGTTTACTGCTAGGAATGACTCAAGGGTTCGTTGCAGCAAAAGGTCAGGAACCTGTTGGCTTGATCGGGCCATAATCTGGGGCGTGACTGACGCGAGGATCAGAGAAACCCCCAATTTACGGCGGGGGACAGCCTGTACTGAATGCAGAAGGTCCAAGACTCGCTGCAAAAAGCTCACTACAGGGGTTACGGGGGGTTGCCTCCGATGCTTGCAGCAGAACAAGGAGTGTATACTGTATCCGCCGTCGCAAAGAGCTTCCGTCGAAAATTCTACGACCCGGGTAGCTTCACGTTCGTTCTGTCCTAAACGGCATGCGCAACAATCCCATAGCGGAACAGCCTTACCTGATCGTGAAGAAATAGGAGGGAGACTTGAAACTGATTCCGACTTGGACATGGACCCATCTGTGACGTTTCCAGGGGAAGTCACAAAAGCCACATTTCGTGAGTTTTCAGGGATCGAATTCTCTTGTTTCGCGATTATATCACATTCTAGAACTGCTGATGAGTTACAATAGCCTCACACCCATTATCCTGCAGTTCGAGCGAGCAACTCGGAATTATGATACAGTCGATCGTCAGTCCGAAGATAGCGGAGCAGATCTTTCGTCTGTACGAAGAGAGTTTCGCTCCGAAGTGTCCTGTTGTTGTGTTTCGAACTGGCACAACGGCCGCGCTTGTGCGAGAGACCAAGCCGTTGCTCTTTCTGTCCATAATTAGCATCGCTTCTGCTGGATACTGCACCGTCGCCCAGCAGACAGACTTGGCAGTTAAGGCCAAGCTGTATCTCGCAGAGCGAGCGATTGTTTGTGGTGAAAAGTCAATCGAGCTTGTTCAAGCTCTTCTGGTCGTGTCTTTTTGGTATAGAGCACCCGATAATTATAAGCAGATGAACCTGAACCAGCTAGCGTCGATTGCCACAACTATGGCCATAGATCTCGGGTTGGATAATATTGACGTGTCAAACCCAGCTGGTACAACCAAGGCGATGTGGGATCGGGTAGAAGCACAGCGTGCCTGGCTCGGTTGTCTTCTTTTGTCTGCAAGGTGCATTCATTTATTGGGTAATTTACTCATTTCAGTGATTGTGAACACTGACCCTGTCTTAGTCTTTCTATAATACTGAGGCGGCCCAATTCGCTGGCCTGGAGCTCGCAGTATAATGACTATGTTGCCGATTTGCGACGGACCAAAGCATCCCAGACCGATGAGTTCCTTTGCACAATTGTAACATCGGAGCTTATCTGCCACGCCGTAAGCCACGAGCTACTTCTAAGTGATTCGGCCTCCTCGGTATCCTTATCCGACCCGGAAATATCAATAAAAGTCCACCAACACAAATCTCAAATCGAATGCCTGCCTCGCGACGAAATATCCTCTATTGACAAATGTGAGTGTCGTCCCGAAGACCCCGTCCATGTTGGCTTGAGGTGCAAAGAATGACAATTGTATAAATTAGGTCTTGTTGAATTTGGCAGGTTTACTAACTTACTGTACCTGCATGAGTTGGTCTTACATGTCAACCACAACATCAGTGAGTTCAAGGCACCGTTTAGTGTGAAGTCTTTGGAGACATGCACCTTCATCGACATACACAATCCCGACCCGTCTTGCTTTTCTATGCTTCGCAGTATCGTACAGGCGGCACAAGGACTGCTTGATTGTTTCCTGAGCTTATCCACGTCCGACATTATTGCTTTACCACCGCATATTTATGGCGGTCGCGTGATATATGCAATGATCCTTCTATTGAAAATACATAAAGCAATCACATTATCAGGGCAGGCAAGAAGTGACTATGTTACTGCCGACGAATTACAAGTGGAAGTGTACCTTGAACACCTCGTGCTCGTTTCGAAGAACCTTCTTACGAAAGATGACCGCAGTGCTTTGAGCAGGGCATTGCTAGTCATGCCTCAGCTGAAGCAGTGGTTGCACAGTCACCAAACCAAGACCTTGCGCGGATCAGATGAAACGGAAATGGCGCAACCTCTCCCATTCCAGACTGGCGATGGGTCATTGAGCACTGCAGTACAAACGTCCACGGCAAATCCTAGTGTGCCTTCGACCTACACACAACCGCCAACAATAACCCACCTTGAGCCAATGGATGGACTTGAACAATCTGACGTGCATATCCAGCCTGCACAAGCGTCTGACTACGATATTGTACATAATGGGGGCTCAGAATTTGAGCCACATCGGCATGAACAGGCATCTGACTCTTGGTTTTGGGAATTCTTCAATGTCGACATGCTGCATCAGAATGCTCATTCACTATGAGATTGACATTGGCGTTTTATATGTTCAACCACGGCTATTTATGAATTTCATTGAGAAGAGAGGGCCCTAAGTATAGTACACGTAAATTCGCATTCTTTTGATATTGTTAATGCCATCAGGCGCGTTTCTGCTGGCTCCCGCAGATTTGCCTCAACCCACTTGCACGAAAATGTGTCTAGAATGAGTTACACGCGTCCAGGACTTTCCTCCGACTTCAGCTCTTTGGGACTGCTTTTCAGGGATCGCCATTCGACACCCATGACACAAAGAATAGAGACACAAGCTAAGGCCAGCGCGACAACAAAGGTCTGGACGATCGCGTTGTTGTAGATCTCTAAGACCCGAGTAACTACAGTGCCGGTCCGGCCCGAAGCGGCCTGCATCACTGTGCGGCGAAGGTCAGTCGCTCCGGACTGCAGGACAATCGACGGGTCTAGCTCAGGAACTTGGGCGCGCATTCCAGTGATAATGCGGTTGCTGAAAATATTCTGACCCACGGAGACGAAGATGGCACCCCCAAGAGAGCGGGCAAAGACCACCAAAGATGTCCCGATGGAGACATCCTCGTCAGAGAGAACAGTCTGAACAGCAATGTTCGCAAGCTCCATTCCAATGCCAGCACCTGCGCCGAAGATGACTTGGAAACTAAACCTAGATACATCAGCTGAAGAGCCTGTAGGGTTTCAGTAACAGTTACATACCACATCGACGTCGGAGTTTCGATTTTGAATAGCAGAAACAGACCAGCGCCAACGGCCATTATCATCGAACCCGTAATCATAAACGGGCTGTAATATCCCACGGCTGAGACGCCCAGGCCACTCGCGATTGCAAATATCACTGCCTTCGTATCAGTTTGCGCTTTCCTTCAGTTGATCCCCAATGAGGCTATACTTACCGACACTCAGAACAGTAGGAAGGTTATGGATGCCGGACTGGTCGGGAGAATCACCTTTGATTGCCTGAAACCTGTTCTCGCCTTCAGTATCAACGGAGTCAATATTCGAGGGCCTTGAGGACAATGCTCAAACATACCAGATTGGCAAATAGTATATTAGTAAGACAAACGATGCGCTGGCAGAAAAAATATAAGACGTTGAGCAGACAACGGTGCGCTGCCGCAGAATGCGAAGGGGTACTGTAGCATTCTCGCCGCCTCGCCATTGCGTTACTACCCAAACGATACTCAGCGCTCCGAATACCGTCAGCAGCGCGATCATGCGGCCATCACTCCAGGGGTATTGGGCTCCTCCCCACTGGAGTGCAATCAAGAGACAAATGATGCACGCAACGAAAACGATCGTCCCGATGGGATCGAATTGGCTGTAGGTCGCCCAGCCTTGCGGCTTAGCCTTGTTTTCTGGCTGTTGCGAGGAGAGAAAAAGAACAATGAAAGGGATGGTTATAACACCAATTGGCAGGTTGACTAGGCTCAGATTAGCTCAGGCCGTGCCGAGAACATCAGAAATAAGCGAGACATACTGTAGAAGCACCAGCGCCAAGACACATGAGCTGAGAATGTAGCCTTGATGTTAGCACCCATATGATGAAGTGTAACAAGCAATGGAAACTAACTTGTAAAAGCTCCCCCTAGCAAGGGACCAACCACACTTGCTATACCCCACACTGCGCCGATTATTCCAGTAAAGGCCGGTCTCTTCGAAAGAGGCACCGATTTGGCGATAATTATCAATGCGCCTGAGAAAATCCCAGCGCCCCCAATCCCGGCAATGGCTCGCCCAATGATAAGGGAGACGGAGTTAGGACTCGCACCGCAAATGGCTGAGCCAATCTCGAAAACTAATACGGCGCCAACAAAGGTCCATTTGAGTGACAACAAAGTATAGAGCTTGCCAAAAAAGAGCTGGAAACTGCAGTTCGTGAGGAGAAATATGCTGCCATACCATCCGATGTCTTCGACGCTATGGAACTGGGAGGTAATAGTTGGGATTGCAGTAGCAATGATAGTTTGATCCTACACAGGACTTGACGGTTAGCCACCAATCTTCTGTCCTCCGAACAGTGAATCCATGCTGGGAAGCGATGTGTAGTACGAACTAGAGCCACCAAGAATACAGTCAGGCACAAAGCCCAAAAGATGAGGGCTAATTTCAAGCCCGAGGGATATACTGAGCTCGCCGAGTCCACTTTGTTATTCGGACGATCAAAAACCGTGTTGCCGGTGGCCTGTTGGCTGTCATGCGAGTTGTCCATGCCTGGTGCGTTAGGTATTCCACTCTGTTCGACTCCCATTTTGAGTTATGACCTTTTGATACGTCAAAAGGGAAAGTGAGAGAGCAAGTGCTGTTAAGTTGATCTCGGTAAAATAAAAGGTTGAATTTCAACTGTGTTGCAAAGTCAAGTATAATCATCACCTCTAATTTACTTAAGTAGATATTAAGTTCTATAAAGCCCTAATGATTCTCTTCTCTCGCGGCAGGCGATATTTAAAGCTTCTTATTGGTTACTAAATTTCCTCTTTGGCCCTAGTCTTAGAGTACTTCATTCTGATTTGCTCAATAATTACCAAATCCGGTATCGCCGACGCCGATTCCGAGAATGGACAGTACATAGTATATGGATAGGACATGACAATAAAGGGCCCGAACACGCTGTTCCAACCCATCCCAGTGTTTTCTATGTTTTCCCGTAGTGATACTTCTAACGAAATTTTACCTCTTCTTCCCCAATTGCTTTCCAGAACCATGTCGCCAATTGGCTTCCGGCGGGCGTGACGTTGGGCCCGCACTTCAAGCCTTGATACCAACCCTGGGATGAGCGACTGTGCCGAAACCAGACGACAACTTTTGCAAACTTGATTTCTTGATATCTTAATAACGTTTGTGGCCAAAGGGGTAAATCGAACTGAAACAGCAATTTTATAGATTATCAAGTAAATGCTGACAACTTATGATGGTAAATTGATGCTCCATGATTGAGCATATAAGAGGACAATAAATACCTATCACGCCCATGTTCTAGATACCCCTCTCAGCTGCAATAATCTTGCGGACAGCAATGACATCAGGGGGGCATATGGTCTCTAAAAGACTCGTCGAACCATCCGCTACTACCTCTGCATGTCCCGGCCAGTACACCCCCAAAGCCATACCCCCACGATATTTCCCTTGCTCAATGAGCTCCTTCATTCTCTCCGCGACTTCCTCAGGCTCGAGAAGAATTGGTGTTTGGTCGCTTTTGCTCAACCTTTTCCCCACGGTCGCCATCAAAGGTGTACGAACAGGTCTAGAAAGGGGCAAAGCATGCAAAGCATTAGCGTAGCTCAGCGTACAAAAACCAATACGAAAGAAATGTTTGGTTAGTTGCTTGCTTGCTTACCCTGGACATATTCCAACTACCTTAACACCCGCCTCCTCTTCTGCACCTGCTAAGCTCTTAATGAATCCGATCGTGCCGTGTTTACCAGCGCAGTATAGAGCCGTGGAAAAGTGACCATGAAGTCCCCCAATTGACGCTGTGATCATGACAACGCCTTTCTTTTGCTTGCCAAGGAGGGCTCGAATCGCTAGTCGAGTGAGCTTGATTGGATGATAAAGGTTAATGTCGAGGGCACTATATCGTTCGCTGTCATTGTCATCCCAAAAGCTATTCTTTTCCTATTTGTCCGCCGTCGTCAGAAGGAAAATAATTCCCCTACGCTATGTATGAGAGGGAGACGTTCGGCTTACCGTCTCTGGGACCCCAGCGTTTGCTACAAAGATGTCTGGAACATCTCCGAGCTTGCTTTCCGAAAAGGGCATGATCAATGCTAGATCATCCCACCTGGTCACGTCGCATTTTAGGAAGTGAGCATTCTCATGATCCTTTACTAGACGAGTCGATTCGGACGAAGGTTTCAAATCAGCTATAATCACTTTCGCATTGGACTCAAGGGCTAACTTGGCGAGAGCAAAGCCAATCCCTGGTCAAGGACATTTATTGTTAGCCAGCTATTTTAACAGGCGTAGTTAGAAACATACCTGACGCCCCACCAGTAATAGCTATGATTTTTCCAGAGAGGGGGAAGCCACCAAACATGTCGATTTATTTGAAAGTCGATGTGAATCTTGTTTCTTGTCAAAATTGTGAATATAAGTGATAATCTCCATGCTTATTTCACTCTGCTTGCTACTTAAAAATGAGGGCTGGAGAGGGTGTTTCTCACTTCCCGACAATGCGGCATTGTCTTCCGCAACTCACGGGATCTTATCCGCCCCCGCCCCTACGCAGTAATTATTGACAAAGGTTGTGATGCGCATGAGCGGGGTAGACCCTTGGGTCATTTGCTACTTACCAGGGACTGAAAATATTAACATTGCGGAAGACTGGTCGGGAGTGTCTGCCACTGTGAAAGGTACCTATTGTAGTAGGGGATCCACTAGTCAATTAGTGTCGTCCACTAGTGTCAAGCGGGGCGAACCGCAGATCGCCGGCATACATCCGCCGAATGCTAAGAGAACCCACCCCCGGTGCTCACTTCCCCGCAGGTTACCCTCAGCCTTCCCCACGGGGTTCCCGTCCGCCTTTCCCCTTTGGAAATCACTTTCGGAATGTCATCCGCAAGGACTGTACAATATGGATTATTCAATAATTTAGCCCCGAGACGCAAGATGCTGTGCTATTTTAATGGGCTACCTCCCAGGTAATTATAAGATTTGAATACATATATGGTCAAATTGTCCAAGTCCAAGACCAAAGCTTCTATCCTGAGAGCCATTTGCATATATCCTTCAGTCTACGGATCAATCCTAGTCAACCCATTCATCCAAGATGACCAACCAGCACCAGCGAATTGATGTCCATCATCACTTTGTGCCGGAATTCTGGCGCAAAGGTGAGTCTTGCCATGGAACCTACCTAGCCCATCTTCATCGAAACCTAACCAAACCTTCAAGCTATGGATGAGAGCGGCGGCGATCCCTGTGGTTGGCCGACCCCAGCATGGAGCCTGGAAACAGATGAGAAGTCGAATGAGAGATTCAAAATAACCACTACGATCCTTTCCATCACTGCCCCGGGAGTTTGTGTCATTCCTGACCGCCAACAACGTGCCGATGTGGCAAGAAAAGTGAATGAATACGCGGCCCAGTTGCGGGATGCCCAGCCGAAGAAGTATGGCTTCTTTGCCGTCTTGCCTGATCTCTTCGACAAAGAAGATACTATCGAAGAAATTCGCTATGCTCTGGACATGTTGAAGGCAGATGGCGTGACTCTGTACACCCGGTACCGTACAGCCCATCATTATCTCGGTCACCCACTCTTTAAGGATATTTGGGCCGAGCTGGACAAACGGAGTGCCGTGGTTTTCGTCCATCCCACTCACCCGATGTCCACAAAGCTCGTCAGTGACATCCCTCAATCCCTTATGCAATACCCGATGGAGACCACCGTTAGCGCATTCGACATGATCGTGAACAAGACGGTCCGGACATACTCAAACTGTAAGATCATTCTATCGCATGGCGGAGGTGCTCTGCCCTACATGATCCAACGCCCGGCCAGTGTCTTGCCGAAAAATGAGAAGGAGCATGAGGAATTCATAGATGATGCGCGTAGCTTCTACTACGACGTTGCACTCTGTGGTGGAGAGGCTCCTTTGGCGGTCCTGGAGAAGTTCGCGAAACCAGGCCGTCTATTGTTCGGAAGCGATGTTCCTTATGCCGGTGATGAGATCGTTGCATACCACGTTGATCGTTTCGATGCCGTGGAATTTAAGGATCCGAAACTTGCCCAGCAGGTCAACTATGAAAATGCCTTGAAGCTGTTCCCCAGGTTAAGTGGCAATGTTTAGAGGTGATACTGTTACGCGAACCGTGGGGGTCTTTCAACCTGTCAGGAAATTGGACATTGGCACTGTCTTGAGTCGTCAGGTACCTCCATGTTAACCTGAGGACTACAATCCTACTTTACAATACACTCCTTCTTTGATTTCCACGTTCTATTCCTGTATGGCGCCACCTCGAATTTGTAACCACCGAGTCACGGGTATTGTCGTGGGTATTTCAAACCCTATGAAGCTCAGTAGTTTAGTTCATCAGAATCAACGTTCCATCTCATCTCTAAACTTCGCTACTCATTGTCGATTCCATTGCTGTCATTAGACAGTAAAGCCAGTGCATTCCTACAGCTATACAGGCCAGTATAGTTACAACCCTACTCTCTTGCCTTCACCATGACTGATTGCACATGCACCTTTGTTGTTTCTTGCTATTTTACGACCGACTCTCTACCTGAATTGAGCTACAGAAATTCCCCATTCCCCTAATTGTTTAAGATTATTCCACAAGATGCCCCCCAAAGATGAAGCCAGCCGTAAACCGTCTTCCCATATCATAATCCCTAGCTAATCTGATGTTCGCACGTAACTAATGAGTAACAGTGTTGTGGCCAAGAGCCAGATCGAAATAAAACTGCCCCATTGAACGAAAGTATCAAACTTAGAGGGAGAAAGGGGTAGAAAAGGGAAAATATGGAGCTGCGGACTTTTTACTGTTTTCCTTCTCCGCATCTCCCTTCGAGCGTGGCACTGCCCTCAATGGAACTTTCCTGACGACCGAGGATAAACACGGAACAAACCCCAACCGTCACAAAGAGCAGGAGTTGGTCCCTGCAATGGTTGAGGCGGAGGTGAAGCCTCTCAGTTTGTATTTGCGCGTCTCTTTCAAGCAGCATCAGTCATTAATGTCTCTCACAATGAGCCGACTGCTTCAATCGCTGCTCCCTAAGATCATTGAAGCATCTAGAAGAATGAAATCCGATACAAGTTCCAACGATACCTGGATATTACTAAGTCCCGCTCTTGCAAGGTAGTCTGCTATCTCTCGCGATTTTCCACACTAGCATCTTCCATTACGGTATTACCCTGTGTGGCCAGTCCATTACCAAATGACAAAGCCACGGTCAAACTTTCTTCAAATTCATACCCCCAACAACAATCCGCGCGGCAACAAACAGCGTCGCACCGGCCACCATGACCACACCGCAGAACACCTGTAATTGGGTATATGAACCATGCAGCATATCGGGGACCAAGGCCCCGCCAATCGGGGACCCTGTCAGCGCTGCTATAGAGATAATCGAGAAACACGTTCCGTTGCGCGCGCCAACTTCACGGAGGTCGGAGATTTGAGCGATTAGGGCCGGGGCAAGCGAGACGAAGGCTCCGGAGCCGAAGCCATACAGCGCGCTGAAGACAATTATGGGTGCGTTCCCGCGGGATGGGAGCCAGAGGGCTAGAACGAGGATTCCGGAGAGATAGCTGAAGATGATCATTACGTTGTATCGGCCTATGCGGTCTGCGATGTAGCCGGGAAGAGTACGGCCGAAGATGCTTGTGGGGGTTAGCTGGGGTCTCTCAAATGCGCTGATGTCGGAGAGTGGTGGATCACCTAGCTGCGTTCAGGATGGGAATAAGATATGAAGCCATGTTCTGTGACATGCCATAGCGCTCCCCAGAGGTGATCACAAATGTAAAGGGCAAGAACATGCCCCAGAAGAAACTAAAGGCCGCAGCTACAGTTAAGACGAACTTAAGATCATGAAGCGGCCGGACGAAAGCCATGATATCGAACCCCATCTTCTGCGGCTTCAGCCTGGATCGTAACGTAAGGTTGCAATTGCCAGCATGAAGAGGATAAGAAAGGCGCATATCCGCATTGCCCAGCCAAAGCTGACTTGTGGAATCAGTTTCGATACCATGATAGGGAAGATCACACCTCCTAAACTCGATCCTGAAGCTGCAACGCCCAGTGCGAATGCTCGGCGCTTGGCGAACCAGCCGCTGACTGAGTTGATCGAGGCGTTGAATATGGCGCTCGCGCCGAGAGGGCTGCATATAGCCTGAGAAAGGATAAATTGGTAGTAATCTGTCGAGAGAGAGGCCATCATGAGGCCGAAAACGTGGAGCAATGTCCCCGCGAGCAAGATCCAACGGGGTCCATAGATATCAAAAAGGGTACCGAACAGTGGACCGAAGAAGAACATGACAAACGTTTCGAGGGAGGGGATCCAGGCTATGGTGCTGGGCGATAGATGGCTCAATTGGTGGCTTTCATAGTATGCTTGGAAAACACCGATACCTAGAGCAATATAAATTAGGGCTGTTCAGGCTAGCAGGTGCATTGAGTCCAGACGCATAACATGATACGCACAGTTAATCCAACCGAAGCTGACGAACAGACCACAGAACGCTCCCAAAACAGTCATCCATGCCTGTAATCCCCCGTCAGGCGGGGGTCCTGGGACTGGACTGACTGGTGGGCATGAAGCTTCAAGTTTCTCCCAGGGTTGGAGGTTGGCATGAGGGGATTCAGGAGCGACGAACTCCGTGGCATTCTGCTGGTCCGGCTGACCACCCACCTCCAGGCCCTTTTCTAGGTGCACGCTCATTGCGGAGGTGGAATGGTCGTCAGAGATGGATGGGATGTCCTGCTCACGATTTGCAGCTACCATGCCGCTGCCGTCCCTCGCCTCTAAGAGAAGGCTTCCAGTTCAACTCTTGGGTTTCGTTGGCTTAAAATCAACAGACAGTAATTGCTGCAAATCCGGGCAAGAACGAAGTAGCAAAATCGACGGGCGCTCGCATTGAAAGACGGGGAGGCGAGACGTAGTTTTTTCCCAACCAACAAGAATGAAGGTCAGTGATTGCGGTGTATTGCACCAGATAGTGGGTCAAGAATGGAGCAAGTCGATTGTCCAAAGGGTCTTCGAGTCAAAGAGAGACTGACACTGTCTTATTGACGCAAATCCACTTTGGTACAATGCGAACTCGTAGAGCCAGTCGCGTCGCAAGGCGCCAAATTGTCGAGTACCGCGAGATACTTCGGAGAATGGTCTATGTACAAGGGAAAGTCGAGAGAATATTTGCTATGAAGATGATCGCGGACTCTCGGCCTCGGGTCGCACTAATGCCCTGAATGAGATCCAAGTGATAATCCGGAAGTGCTTCCGCAGCCACCCCGATCCGCTGAATTGAACCCACCATCAGGATCCCGGAGTTACTCTCCGTAGGTGTGGTCGAATCGCTGTGCTGTGGGTCTTGCTGTTCTCTATTGTCCCAACTTATTCCCGTGGTTATGAATAGCTTGCAATGCTGACATGCGTCACTGAAGATGGTGGCGGGTCACCCCCACACGAGTGAGATGCTGTCCAGCGTTGGACAGGGACGTTATTGATGATGTTGATGGCTTACAGGATCCTAATCCGTTCCGTGGCATGAACCGACTAGCGGTATATATGCTAACCTGGATTTGTACCCTTGGTAGTTGTCTACTGCATCTCGTCGAGCGCTGCGGCTGCGGCCCCTGCACACCGTTGTCGTCCCGAGGCATTTCAGGATATCACCACGTCCGCAATAGTCCGTGTTACCTCCGCCTTCTCTGTGACAGCCTCCCTGTCGGGTGCTATTTCGATTTTCGAGAACACCTTCGGCCTCTATAGTGGAAGCGGAGTCGGGTTAATCATCTCGATTTCCTGTAGCCCCTCTAGTTTTATTGTGTTCATCGCCTCTTGGAGCGGGTAGACTACCGCACGACCCAATATAACCCGGACCCAACCCGGGGACCCAACCCGGGCTGGGTTGGTTTCGGGTCGAAGACTCCTGTTGATTGATCCGTGGCGTTTCGGCGTTCACATCGTTCATAAGAGTTGATTTTATGTTTCTATATTCATGTTATGTATTGGATACCGGTAGGCTGGTAGCCAGGCACGGACGTTGTTTACGCACCTACCTGAACGGTGGACTGTGGGGCGGACGACTTCAGTCACCACACTGTGACAGCCACCTCTACCAACGATAAGAATATGGTCGTTGAACGATGTGTGGATTTCTGCAATGGTCATGCATACTCTTACGGTGGTTTCGAGTATTCCTCTGGGTACGTCGATCTCTCTCTCACACCTTTCCTCACTGAACGAATCGCACTAACTGTCCTTGTTAAATGATTGTCCATCTATAGAGTTCTGCATCTAGACAACTAGCTATAAAGAAACGACACTGTTCTTCAATATATCAGCCGAGGGAAAATCAAAGGTTCAAACGGTTATGATGCAGTTATGCATAGTCTCGTATCATATCGAAAGTGTATAAAAAAGGGTTGGGCGATATATTTGTCGTGAATACCCAATGTCTTACACGATACCACGACGCTAGAATGGCGGAAAGGCGCTGAATTGAACTGGTCCGGATCTGATCTGATAATCAGCGGTCTAACGGCGGCCTCCGATTGGTCAATTCAGAATGGCTGAGGGTCCATTCGGGGCTTCTTGAACTGTCAATGTGTTCGTTTGGCGGGCTTTAGCGCCGTCTCGGTTGGGGGCGGGGCAACCAATCCAGCTTCCTGCCATCTCCTGGCGACTGGCGACTTTTTCCGAGTCCTCCGCCCGAGAAAGATGGGGGGATATCATGAACCGAGTGCGACCGAATTACTGGTGACAACGCCACTCATCATTGTAGGCCTGGTCTTACTGCCTCTGGTGTGGCTGGGTCTCCTCCTCTGGAACCTTGGTCAAATCGTATCTGGTTCCAAAAAGGCGAGGAGTGCTGTATCAGACATCGGAGCGTCACTAAACCTGGTCTGGGCACTGCCCGTATGCATGGTGAACAATGTATGGCTTCTGCTAGTAAAGCTATTACGAGTCGTTTACGCGTACCGACAGAAGTCCGCTCCGAGTATTATCGCGAGGCGCTATTATACTGGGCTTTTCGCGACAGAGGCACGGATATCCGTGGATCCCTACCTTCTGCCACGGGAAGAGCCATACGAATACACCCCAATCTCGGGCGAGCACAAGATCAGACTACTGGTCATTCGACCGGGCGCGTTCGATGATTATATATGTGGGGACCTTGTCGAGGTCAATCTCTTGCTGGGGCCGACGTTCGACGCGTTGTCCTATACCTGGGCAGATGAAAACGGCGATGCAACGCGATCGGGCAAAATCTACTGCGTGCCTGATTTCAGCGTCATCGGGATCACGAAGAACTGTGAGAGGGCGATCCGACGGCTACGACATCCCAAGAAGGTACGCCGCGTGTGGATCGATGCGGTCTGCATTGACCAGCAGAATGTTCTGGAGCGAACCCATCAAATCGGGCAAATGGCCAAGATCTTCACTTCGGCCCGTCGTGTGATTGCCTACACGGGCGAGGGGACGTGTCAGACAGACACCCTGTTTGACTGGCTCAATGGCCTCGAGGCACCGGAGCTGAACGTTCCTCTGATCGGAGGATTGGGCGATCTTTCTCATCCTGTCGTCACGCTCAAGGAACCTGCAGACATTCGGAGGTTGATCGCCCGGATTCGGGTTGGGGTCAACGAAAGAATGATCTTGGCGGGCATGTACGGGAAAAACTGCTTCTCCAGATTACTGCGCCGATCAGAGAGAGCGAAGGACAAGATAAACATTGACGAACCGGAGCTTACCAAGCTGGCACACGAGTATTGCTCTCGAAGATGGTTCAGCCGGGTCTGGATTTTACAGGAGGTGACCCTGCCTGATCTCCATCGCACGAGAATTGTTTGTGGGAGCAGGACCACGACGGCCGAGAGAGCACTGCATGCTCTGGGACTTCTGAAAGAGGCTGGGGCCGAGAGCATTCCCCGGATATTTGTCTTAGTCCGCAAGACAACCATTTTTCCGAGACGGTCTCATCTCTTGGATATCCTCATTGAGACCAAAGACCACGCGGCCACCGATCCCCGCGATAAGATTTTTGGAGTCCTCAGTCTGGCACACAGTTTAGATGGAGGTTGCTTCCCGGAACTTGCGGCGAATTACGAACTGCAAGCAGCCCAGGTATATACCAGATACTCGGCCTTCTTCATCCAGCACCACGGCCCGGGCTTCTTCCTTGCCTTGATCCAATCACCCCAGAAGCTGCCTGGACTCCCATCCTGGGCAGCCGACTGGACGGTGCCCTGGCCGAACAGCAGAGCCGTCTCCGTGAGAGATTTCCCTGCGGTTTCAAGACGCACACACGAGGAGAATCCTGGGAATATATTTGGTCGGGAGAACGGCTACGAGATCCTGACACTAGTGCGCCCACAGATCCTTCGAGGCTATTTCACACGAAATGGAGCCTGACGGGTCTAGATGGAATAGATGTGGAAGAGGTGGGGGGATTGCATGAAAATACCGTGCTCATTGAGATATTCCCCGGTTTGGCTGCGCTCCTTAGGCGTGAGGATGATTATTATGTCTTCGTCCAAGTGTGCCCACACGCAGTGTTTCGGGATAGTCTACTCGAGCTTGTCGAGAGATGGAGTAGTGTTGTGGTCGATGGAATTGGTCCCGAGGAACTACAAAATCAGGATCGTCATCGCTTTGGATATCTGGGCTCCATACAGCCTTATAAGATTCGATAATGCCGCAATGATTGTGGATTAAAGGGTCTGATCACCCCCTATATACTGGGGTTAGGCCGGTATGATTTAGTAGATCCTGTGTAATGGAAGAGGTACATTGCCGAAGGCCAGGGCAGGATAGAAGACACTTGCTTTGAAGCTGTCACATTTAGTAAATAATACTAAGAGTGGCATATGCACATCACTTGGCTAGATGGTATCGCTCCTGTGTTGGGTGGCATAAAGAATATGCTAGATTTACTGCAGTGGGGGTCCTATACCCTAGCCCATGGGATATGTAGTCGGTCTAGGAATTTCCCATCACTCATCCACAGCTTCTTCTAAAACGGAGACCGGTAGTTCATGAAAGATTAAGGACCTGTACAACCAACTGCTGTTATGTTATGGCTACCCTGGTAAGGCAAGTCGCCCCAGACCCTGGGAGTTGAACCACAGACGCCCGCGCGCATTCTAACGATTGTTCCATACTTGATTGCCGACACAAGTTATCATTTCACCAACAGTTCAATAGCGTAGTACCCCATGCACTTAGGAAAGGGTATTTCTTTTGCAAATCGTAAAGGGTAGATAGCAGAAGAAACGAGCAGGAGAGAGCTACATTCTACTGGCTAATTCAATGGATTTCAATCCTTTAATACAATCGCCTAAGCTGTCAGCGTGAATGTTATTCCAGCCAGTCAATTTATTCACAGATACCGGCCTGACATGTCTGACCAGGTAGAACCCCACAGGAAGTGCCATCCGGCTTCTTAGCAAAGTATTGCATAAAGCCCTTCCGACATGTTACCCGACATAGACCCCCTGAGATTGACGAGACTGGTTCAACGATTTTACCTGTACCACACTAGAAGTAATCTAATCATCACACCTTCAAAGGCCTAGTCTTTCACGGGGAGGAACGAACAGGGTTGTGCTCCACGTCTGCGGGAGGGATAGCGAGGTCGCCAACAGATACCTACAACCAAAGTTGACTGATTAGCTCACACTATTGCTATCAAAAGTCCCGGTTGCACTCATCCATAGTCATAACTTCCCTGTCGCCCTCGAAGTTCGGGTCCACGCGTTGGATTAGTAGCCCCCAGTCCACAAAGAACGGCCAAGACGATAAAAGTATTCATATTCAGAGAATTTTCCATAAATGGAATCACAAAAAGAATGAACAGTCGAGGGCAGCTGGTTATAGAGATGTACTTGGGAAATGGAGGAGCAATTCTGCCCCTGGGGGATGAGCAGCCTTTTAGTATACCTTTCACACGCGCCAAGAGCCATATGAGAGGCTCGGACCATAGAACAAGAAAGGAGATAAGGTTATTACACAGTCCCCCAAATGGGGCTTGCCTCAGGACAGATTTCCCCCTGTCTAGCTACCACGGAAACAATAATAAATGATGGAAGCGAACGTCGGATATTCTGATTGATTCAATTCCCTAGGGAAAAAGAAACTTTATATATGTATATATATGTATTGAGATTTGTAGAAATGCTCCGCGGTCTCTTTCTCATCATTTCTGGTCTATGTGACCTAAGCAGATGGTTTTAGCCGCTGCAGAAAGGCTCTTACTGAGTGTGAGCCGTTGTGGTGGAATTAGTTTCCATGCACAGGTTCAGAAGTGATAGTAATGCGATATATGAACATCGGTGTCAAACCCTGGGATCTCTCCAAGCTGTCTCTGTGCTAATGTTGGTGATTGAACTCACCCTTGATGAGTCCGAGTAGTCTGAACGAAGTAACACTGTACAAAGTATCCGACAGTGTGAGGATATGATATCCGATGACCCCATCCAAGGTTTGACCAGGTTCGCCAATCGATCAAACTAAATATAGCAAGGATAGAAGCAAGTTCTACTGAGTACATATACTAGTAGTTAAGGATGATAAGACTTGACGAATCAAACTAGCAATGTTCGAATGTAGGCAACCAATTCACCATATTAATCAACACCAGTAACTAAATACCTGGTAAGGGAGCGTCCATATATATCCGGTCTTCCTGGGTAGGCTATCTCTTTGGTAGATGTTGCAGCTCTCGCGTCGCCCCAATGGCACGATCATTGTCGATAGCGAACAACAAAGCCCTAGTATTCCTTGCCAATCTCTTTCTATCTTTGACGGCTCGTATGAGTATGGTGATGTAGCACATTTGGTAGGAACGAATATTTTGCCGGGGGCACTTATTATAGCGCCGTTCCCCTATCTCCGAATCACAACCCAGCACAGTATTCACCCACATCAATCGTACAGTAGACCATGCCAGCTACTGGAGGGTCGAAAGGTCCTGCGAAAGCTTTCAGCACTGGATCTCAGCATTGGGGGAGCATAGTCTATTAATTCTACTCTTCATGGATCGTCGTCATCCCCAATATTGCTCTTATATCAAAGGAAATAGAACATTTAGGCTTGCTATTATACAATTTCATACTGGTACAAGGCTAGTAAGGTACAGGCGGGGCTGGACATTGCTTGTCGGCATATTCTGTTCACTTCGTCCCAGGTCTAAAGGCAGCCGCAATGCAAATTTGTGCTTGACCTTGGACCTCTTTTCCCGGAGGGCAATGGATTGTTGCCTTGATATTGCGGCCATTCACTTCCAGTTTGATACTATAATGGACTTCATAGTACACATCTCCTTCATCGTTAATTCTCTTCTCTAGCATATTCCCCGTTTGGAGAGCTTCAAGAGATGCCTCCACGAATCCCGCTTTACGATGGCCTGACAGTTCGGATTAGCCAGGTATGAAGAGTGTTTGGTTTACTATTTTTGAGTTCAACGCACCAGAGTTCTTGTCGTCATCCATGTGGTAATGTTGGTGGACCGGCCGGTCTGAGAAATACAAAGTTTCATAAACGGTCATGTCCTCTCCTGGTTCAAATGCTCGATGCATATAAATTTCAGTAGACTCTCCTTCGTTGAGAATTTGGTCCTAGTCGAGCATCAGCGACGGGTCAGGTCCGGGATAACAGATATATTGTGCCTCTGGGGCGACTTAGACGCAAACCTACCTTCCTAATAACCCAGTCCATGCAATCTTTTACATACTTCTTTCCATTTAGGTGGTGACGAGACCAACGGGCACTTTTATGTCCCTTAAACCTCTCATTGTATGGCTCACTGACACGTACTCCGAGATTCAGCCTGAGCTTCCGGCGTGGGCCGTTCTCCTTATTTAGCGCACGAAGAACGCCGCCCCGGGATACTGCGGTAGTCATGTCTCTTGGATAAACTATTAGCGTTGTGGACGGGAGAAACGGTACAGGGGATGTGTTACATGTCCTGATGCAGATGGATTACTTCAAGTCCACCTCGGCCGAAAGCGTCGTTGAGGCAACGCTTCAAAGCCGGCGATTGAGAAAATCCACCAACTAGGAGAATTGCCTACAGCTATTAGCAACAAATGGTATAATTTCAACAGGGTGTGTCCGGGAACGGTGGATGGCAGCAAGTGGCGTTACCTTGATCTTTTGGCCATCAAGTTGCTTCAGCTGTTCGTCGATCAAAGCGACAGTTCCATCCAAGCTTCGCCTGAAGTAGGTATTCATTTGGTCCCTATAATACCGTTAGTGAGTGGATATACCATGGACTTGCTGGTGTCTTACTTTTTGATGTAGAACATCCCAGTTCCAAAATTCCTCGTCGGGTCTTCCCTTAACCCAAAAATGCGCAGACTAATGTTCTCTCCCTCCTCCCAGTCATCCGGGTCGTAGATTCGCTTTTGCTCGTGCTCGAACTTTCGAAACAAGTCTTCTTGCATGACTGCTTCCTTGGAATAGATGGGCTCCCTGCCCAGTTCAATAACGTGTGCTAGTCTTTCTCTAGACTCTTCAATAAAAGCCTGGTTGATATAGCTCGAACCACAGTCCTTCCCTGTTGCCATTCTTAATGTATTTCCTAGTAAAAGTACTAGAAGGGTGGGTTACCGGCTGGCATAGCTATTTCATCGAATCTGAATGGATACTCCTGTCGTACCGTATAGGTGATCGCATCCTAGAGAGACGCGAATTGTTAGTCATCGAAAGCGGGCGATAAAACGCAAGACTAGGGTAATCTTACGACAGTACCACCTCCAGCATCGCAGACAACGAAGTTGGTCCCTTCCTACAGGCTGTGAGTATCACCCACAGGGACGCAGCCACAAGAACCATACGCACTGCAATAATTTCTTGGATATTCTCGTGCCGCAGTGCAAAGGTCACTGCAGCCTCGGGTTCATCAATGATAAACATGGAGAAGTCCCTCCCTCTCATGTCCGTTCTGTCCACTACCTCAAGCATAATTTCCTGCATTGTGAGCTGTGCATACGTTGACCACTTAGATGGCACGCAGAGTGCTAGCTCGACCTCCCAAGTGCTATTGAAACCCTCCCTCTGCACCAGCTGACCACGGGTATGCTTGAAGACTTTCATAAGATAGTCCCGAATAGCGTCCCTGGCAGTTTTACCTACATTATGGAGTGCCTCCCTCGGCTGTGTTAGCTGGTCATTGTCCGGGTCCTCCCCGTCATCGTCAAGTAACAGCTTCGGGAGTTGAACGATGCAGTTTATCGACTCTGTATCGTCACTTTCTGATAGATTATGTAGTGTATATTGCACCTCATGGCCCCACAGGAATTTCCCATCACGATACCAGCTTTCACTGGGCACGAATGGACTCCCTGGGTGGACGAATCGACTGGCCCGCGGCCAGTTTGCAATGCATCGAATGCCCCTTGGATGGACGTCTCTGGGAGGGTCACTGGGATCGAAGGTGATATATGAGATGGAAGTCAAGGTCGTTCCATAGTCGAGGCATAGTAGAAGCTTTCTGGCAGGAAGGAGACTTTGCTCAAGCCGTGAACAGTGTCGCAGCTGAACGTGATCTTCGTCCGATACCCGGCTCGAGGAAGTACTGGATGAGGAAGCCTGAGGGTCAAGCTTCCGCCGTACCCGTCTTTGTGGCTTTGCTCGCTGGGCCATAGCAAACAGAACCTGATGCTGTGTAATGGTGCGCACATCACCCCTAGACTTGGGTGAGGGATTTAAAGCGCCGGGCATGAGGCAGAGCGCAAGGCTGCAACCGGCAGGCAGCAACAGCCCCTGACTCAAAGTTTTTCTCTAGTCTGGTTGAGATTAGTGTGCTGCATGCTAGCAGGGGTTTTTGTTGAAGCCTTGTCTTAAACAGGCAGGCCGGCGGCTAATTTGGACCTGTCGCTCGTTATCTGAGCTCCCGTCGCCAAAACCCGCTACTTTTCTCTTCCTCTTGTTATTAATATTATGAGCTGTTCTGTTACTCATCAAATCCGCCTTTATACTTGAAAAAGTGTGTGGTTTTTCGACCCTGGTCCAAATTAGGGACACAATGGGCAGCTATCAAGGCATTCCCGGAAACGATGGCTTTGGCGTCCGTGGCAGCCGATTTTACTACATCCCAGATTACATACCACCGACACAGAATATCTCTTTAGGTATCACAAACGATCACATCATTTCAGGTACGAAGAGGAAGAGTAAGCCTCCAGCGCGCTTGATATATGGAGAGCGAGATATACCACAATCTGATGAGTGGAAGTTAAGCAAAAAGCCCCGCCAGTCAATTACGACGCTGGGCGAACGCAAACATGAGCAGAACGTATGTTATTGCACGAGTTTACCAGTGTATCGATGTGTCTTGGATAGGATATAGCAATCGCACTGACTTTAATGCTCGTCAGATCCGCATTATCATTCCTCCTCCTATTCCTGACGATGATTCCGGTGACTCGCCCTTGACCGAAGTAGAGGATCTAGAGGACGAATTGGAAGACTTGGCCTCTAACCCGCCCATGGGTGATGCTCATCTAGCCGCTGGGATGCTCAGTGAGCATCCCAGACTAGATAGCTCGGATGAAATTAGGAGAGGCCAGCTCACACAACAGGACGAGCGTGATAGATGCACAGGGAAGATGATCAATCTCCGCCAACAGGCAGAACAGGCATTGCCCTGCAGGAGCCGTAGGACAGACTTGCAGCAAAAAGAAATAGAGACGCTCCAGAGACAAAACAACCGTCTCCGGGCGGAATTAGCTAACATCAGAGCATCGCAGTGCACTTCAACCAACGATTCCGCTATCACTAGATTCTCCGCGGACGAATTACTTAGCCGCAAGAATGAGATTAAAAGGCTTCGCCGCCGCCTTTCAAGTGCCCTGGAGCTTATTGAGCTTGTCCGTCCCCTCCCATCGTACGACGATGGTTTTGCCACATCAACGGGCTTCATATACCAGGAGATGGATACATTGGGTAACTATGTGGTCTATACCGCAAATTTGCTCTCCAAAGCCCGAAGGTATGACATAAAGGATGAAACAATAGGTCAAAATCTAGCTCACCTCATCGAGCAAACCATTATCACCAAAGAGCTTTTATTCACAGAGCCCCTATCAGCCTTTCGCGCTCTTACTTTTGGTTTTATTCAAGAACGCGTGTTTCATGCCCCGGAGATATGGAGAGAGCTGCACTTTGACGGCATAATGTTCAGGCAGTTCCAAAGCATTCTGGAACAAAGCAGTACGTGACCGCTTAACTTCAGCCCCTTGGATTATAAGCAGTTACCTTGGCTCACCACCCACTTAATTCAACTTTAGTTTCACCTGAAACCCTGGAAAAATACCACCGTGCAACAGTTAATCTTACTCTAACAAGAAATCCAGAATTCAAGGAACAGTTCGTTTCGAGGTACGCTGAACAGATACAGTTCGAGTTCTTCAAAATGATGGCGCCTTTAGTCGGGTCAGAAGACATGGGCGCTCACTTTAAGCGCCAAACGCGGACATTATTGAGACACGCCCTTACCCTACGTGCGAGCTGCTATCCTCATATCGGAACGCGCTATCAACTGGTGCACTTCAAACCAGGTCAGATATATGACCCGCAGACCATGCGCGCAGAAGATGAGGCTGGAGCAAGCGTACATGTTCCAGAGGGTGGACAGCAGCGCTGCATTAAGGTGTGCGTGCATGGGCTGATGAAAGCCTGTTCGGTTCAAGAGAATGCGACTGGACTGGATTTGATCAAACAACTCAGCCAGCCGTTTTTAGCGGCAGGCAACAAAGATGGTCACATTGTTAGTGACAAGGCAGCCGTTATTCTAGACTGATGATTTCTGAGCATATGAGGATTGTGTAACTATCACTATGACCTGGGCTATAAAAGCTCTCAGTAAGTCACGACTGGACTTCATTGGCATGGCTAGTCGTCAATACGCATAGGATGGCTGTTGATATGCTGCATTATATAGCTCCAGCGGGACATACAGGCTGACAAGAGAATCATAACAAGGGGTGTGTCTATAGTGACAAGAAACCAAAGTTCTGAGTACACTCAGCCCAAGTTATATATCAGAACCAGAAGTTTACTTTCAGGCCTTCGTCAGTAGTCCGTTTCCAGGGATTGAATCTTTCTAAAACTGTATATCGCTCGCAAGACGTTCTCTATAATCCTGCAAGGAAATTATATAAGATCTAATTCGATAAAATAAAGCATTCGACGGATTGAAATAGCGAATTTTAGGCTTGCGGTGTTACTATCCATTCTAAGGACAAACATGATATCTAATAAGTGGGTATATCAATGCTAACACGCAAAAACGATGAGGTCTCTCGGTGCGAATGGATTTCTTACAATATACCCCAATAGAGTCCAGAACTAGATACTTTGACCACAATCAATGTCCTCCGCGATTGACTGATAGTAGTATGGGGTTCCTAACCTGCGTAGGTACCCATGATCTCTTTCCACTACCTTTTCGTGGTACTTTCTTGAGGAAACATATCTGATTTCCCTCGAATCTAGTCGGTAAGATATTTAATTATAATCATAATAATAATCATAATAATCATAATAATAATAATAATAGATATTATATTTATCGACCCGTAGAAGATGTTTATAAAGGCCGCCCTAATGTATACATCTAGTCTCCGAACCCGGCGTTGACCTGGGACAATGCCCTAAGGGGCACCTGGTCATTAGCATCTTAGCGCCTCTTCCTATCATTCCCTTCCAATCAAGGTAAACATCTCCATGTCGAGGGTCAGCTTAGCAGTATTGTCTTTTTGTCGTAAAACAAATTCAAGCAAGGTTTTCGATTTGTGGGAACAATAACTGTACTAACTATCATATTACATATTTTAACGTAATATCTAATATTGTCTGATAAACACTCTGTGTCCTTGGGCCCTCTCAAGGGAGATGACTGTTTGCGTGTTTCACTGCGTTTGGTTTTTTCTATTTAAGCTTTGCGAAATACAGATATCGCCGTTTCAACTGCCAGAACACTTTTAAAATACTATTACAGTACTCCGTAAAAGGTCACGAATGGCCGGAACATAAATATCCCTGGCCGACCACTTCCAAGAATGCTTGGCGACGTTGCCGGAGCTCTCGCCACTTACGACTCCTCCTGTATGGAAATTAGTTGTGTGCAAGATCATCATCGTTGTTTGAGCCTATAATGCAAACTTCCAATCCTATTGGAACTGGTCCGCAGCCATTAGCCAAAAAGGGGAGGCCTACGACCAGCTGTACCGAATGTTACCGGCGAAAGCAGAAGGTTCTTGTCCCGCAGTTTTCTCTCCGCCCCATTCCGCCGAGAACTAACAACAGCTAAACGTCCAGTGTGATCGAAAAAAACCCTGTAGCCATTGCTCTGCTCGTCACGTCGCCAACAGATGTGTTTACGTGAGATCCCCATCGTAGGTGATTCGACAATGTTGTGTTTCTCTCTCTGACGTTTCTAGTCCGCAACCGATGAGTTCTAGTCTCATTTCAGACGAGTGGGAATCAGAAATGCATCTCTCCCAGTCTGGTCGGCTGGCCGGTCTCCTCCCTCATGGCGAGGAACATTTTCAAGACTTTCGTCAGCTTGGATACTCGTCAGTTGCTGGAAGCAACTCCTTCGTAGCACTAGAGCGGGTGATGCGCTGTACTGGGCCTCCTACACCGCCGTCCCAGCCATGTACTGAGGCCTTATTGTTAATTTCCCGTTTGCCTCCTAAGAATATAATGGATGAGCTCATTACCACCTTTTTTTCGGATGTCAACTGGCAATATTTCATCGTGGAGAAGTTCTACTTCAATGATCTGCTCGTACGCTGGTACTGCACTGAAACAAGCCAGCCTACCTATCTTAGCTCATATGAGTTCTCCCAAGAGTTGAGATACTTTCCAAGTCTCTTGTTTGAGGTTGTTGCGCTGTCTTTACAGTTTCTCCCACCAGGAGCGCCAGCGTGGAGGTATTTTGGAGACGAGACAAGACTCTCACAAAAATACAGCGACCTGGGCGTCGAGCTTGTGCAACTATTGGGAGTCCAAGGCACAGCCCTGACTGCTGTCCAAGCAAGTCTCTTAAGGGCATCTTGGTTGAAGAATCTTGGCCGAGGAATTGATGCTTGGCGGTCTTTGGGAAACGCGATCAGGTATGGCATGCCTAACCAGTCCTCTAAATTAAGGATTCTGACACGTTACCAGGCTATCTCAAGAACTTGGCCTCCACCGGCAACAGGTCTTTCAGCAGTCGAACTCAGATAGTGTTGAGAAGTCATTGGGCTCTTTCTGGTATAACGAGTATAAGAAGCGCCTGTGGATTAACCTATACTCGTGGGACAGGTACGGTCTACCTGAGTTTGAGCTGGACCTGCTTTCTGTCTAACCGAATAGTCTCATGGCTCTGGTCCTTGGTCGACCCATGATGATCAGCAACTTTGACTGTAATATCCCACTTCCGATCGACTGTGATATTCCTGATATCCCTTTCAAAACTGTTCCAGTGATGCTGTCAAACAACCT
Organism: Aspergillus bombycis; assembly: GCF_001792695.1. Lineage (NCBI taxonomy): Eukaryota > Fungi > Ascomycota > Eurotiomycetes > Eurotiales > Aspergillaceae > Aspergillus > Aspergillus bombycis. The sequence continues at coordinate 207,912 of NW_019170046.1, read as the reverse complement.
GGGAACTCGTCCTACCTCTCTTTCAGCATCCCTTGTCAGGTACTTCATATCTACCAAGGTTCACCGAATACGTGAATTGGGGCTAGATACCCCGCATCCCAAGGATTACTCTATGGTGGGAGTTTTGCATCAGGAGGCTCTATCTATTTTGGATGGTACAAAACCAGTTCTTCGACACCAAAATCCTGATACTTCCTGGGATGCGCAGCACGCATATCTTCCCCAACAGCGTGAGGAACTTTTGACCGTTGTGTACACATTCCTCACGGCATTACATCGACCCCATATCAGCACACATGTGCAAAGCCTAAGAGCTGTTTTACAGGCAGGTATTGTCGTGTTAGACTCTCAACAAAGACTTTTCGATCTAACAAGAACACACCATTATATGCTATGTCACCTTTCATTCTATACAGTGGATGCCGCTATTCTGCTTTTAGGGGTCAGTGCACGCTACCCACAGCAAATGCTTGAGGTCACGGGCAATATCCACCGTGCAATCCAACAGGCTATAGTGCGATTGTCCAAGATGGCACCAGTGAATCCTACAGCAAATTCGGGCCTGGATGTTATTCAACGTTGCTATCGAAGACTTCAAGAATCATGTGCCGTCTCTCTCCCGGCTGATGCGATACCAGCGCATTCCGCTTCCACGAGAGTTCAGCTGCAAGATATCTGGGGAGCACTGAGCCATGAGCAACTGAACGGTCAGGACTGGGTGCCAGCCGAATCATTTTCTTCCCCTGGTAACTGTAACCAGCACTTCTCACCAACGGACGGGTCTGCAGCGACACACCACTTCGACCAATCATACTGGCTCCGCCAAATAGATGGCATCTACTCTGCTGCTAATCATGCCTCGTACCTTGACGCAATACTGGAGGCAGGCCGAGATTGAGCCATGTGATACAAAAGCTTTAATGTAGTCGTTTATTGGCGTCAAGAAAATTAAAAAAAAATGTGCAATATGAAAAATTTGATCACGAAGCCGGCCGAGTCTGACAAGCACGCACATCGCAATACAAATGCTCAAGTTAGGTCTGACGATGCCCTCCTATCAAATTCTTTACCCTAGAGATGAAGTTTCTATTTTTCATCAAGCAAATCCAAGGTTTTGGTCCACAGTTTTGCTTCCATTTCTGGACTGTACGCCCATTCCGCATGGCCGGGTCCATGCCGCTGTGAAGGATCGGCCGGTGGTGCGATTTGACAGTCATCCAAGTATTTGCCCCCAGTGCCTTCCAGTTCCCTTGCCACTGCCCCCCAAACACTGGTCGCGGCACCTTGTTCGGGGCTCTTCCAGTAGTTCGTCAGAAACTCGTTTCCCTCCCAGTCGGCTTTTTGTTCGTCCGATATATGGCGAAGAAGTTCTGTAGCTATGGCACCAGGATGCAAACTGAAAGCATGAAGGCCCTGGGCACCATACCGTCTCTCAATTTCGTTCGCCGTCCAGATGTTGGCAGTTTTGCTCTGACCATAAGCCTTCCAGGGCTCATACTCTCCTTCCAGGGTGAGATTGTCAAAGTGAACGGAGGCGATACGGTGCGCACTAGATGCAACGATGATAACCCGGGAATTAAAAGCCGGCGTTGACGAGGACAGGAGGCGAGACTTTAGGAGATCAAACAGCAGAAAGTGGGCTACATGATTTGTTCCAAACTGGGTTTCAAAACCGTCTGCCGTCCGACCTTCCGGACATGCCATCACGCCAGCATTCGCAATTAGGACGTTCAGACTATGAGACCTTGAATTGAATTCCTCGGCACATGCACGCACAGACGCCAGGGAGTTCAAGTCAAGGTGCAAAAGGTGGACCCGAGTGCTTGCCACTATATCGCCTAAGGCCGACTTCGCCTTCTCCAAGTCACGAGCAGTAAGATATAGTGTTGCTCCAGTGCGATATAATGCTCGCGCGGTCTCTATACCCAAGCCAGACGAGCAGCCTGTGATTAGAATCACTTTGCCAACCAAGTCATCTTCACGGCCTGAGTCTTTCACAATTTGGAGCGCGGTAGGACGCGCGTCCCCAGGACCCTTTGGTGACTGGTGGACTTTGGCGTATTTGGAATCCATGCTGACAAATGAGAGGTAGTTTGGTGAGATGGACTTTCGCAGAAGTGCGGCGGAAGGTAGAAGGTACTAATATGTTCCATCGCCGTAATCAATCGGGTTTTATATTTTTTTGCCTTGGCGGGTTACATTGGCCTCCGATAGAGATTGAGAGTGTATCGGGGTTTCGAGGGGCAATCCCAGAGTCATCGGCTCCGGGGGATGTCACCGGTATTGAGGCCCCATTCCAAATGCGGACAAATAGCCGCTTTCCTACAATGTCGTGGCTCCAATGCTTGTGTCCCTTTCCTTTTCCTCAGTGACCAGCCTGTCAAGGCAAACGAAGTTCCTTGGTTACATTGGTTCTAGACATTTCATCGGTCAATTACTACTTAGTAGTACCAGTAATTCCCTTGGTGGGTCTTCGGCGAATGATCTGCAACCTTCGGGAAAAGATGACGTATGAGATGCCAAGCACATGGTCGTGGTGGGGAAAGCTTGGTTGGGATTGCCCGTGTATGGTCGGGTATAAGACTGTCGGCCCCGAACAGCCTAGCGGCACCCGAAGGATTTCGGGAAAATCAGTGGGCCACTGCGTCACAGACCCCTTCGGTCTTGTTAGACATACAGTTATAATCTAAGGATAAAAGGGCCGATCTTGACGAAAACTGACATCGGTTCTACTCAGTACGCAATTCGATCTCCAAGAACCTGTTACTACTCCTAGTGATCTTTATCATACACAATGTCTGCTCCAACGAAAGTCACCTTCCCATCCTTCATGCTACAGATCAGCGGCGAGCTCTACGCTCCCGTTGCTGGCGCCCCCGACCGCAAGGGCGCTGCTGTCGTGGTCAGCCACCCCATGACCGGTGTTAAAGAACAAACCTCCGCAGACCATGCCCGGCTGCTATCTCAAGCCGGGTTCTACGCCCTTGCGTTTGACGCGGGGTATCAGGGGGAAAGCACTGGACAACCACGTGGGCTCGAAGACCCACATCAGAGAGTCGAGGATAATAAGGCTGCTGTGACCTACTTGAGCACGCTGAAGGGCAAAGTCGACCCCGGCCGCATCGGTGTCCTCGGAATCTGCGCCTCGGGTGGTTATACATCTTATGCTGCGCAGTCTGACAGCCGGATCAAGGCACTTGCCACCGTGAGTGCCGCTTGCGTCGGCCGTATGACCCGAAATGGTGGCCTACACAAGGAGAACAACAAGGAAGTCCCTCAAGCTATCGCTGGTGCACTTCAGGCGGCCGGCCAGTGGCGCACGAGCGTGGCCACCGACCCCCACGTTCAGCCCCCGCCTATGTTCAGCAGTGATATCTCTGCAATCCCGCCGGACGCAGACTCCTTCTTCAAAGATGCTGCCTCATACTACGGGTCCAAGCGTGGAAACCATCCCCGTTCGGACCAGAAAGTTCCACCGTCTAGTTACGATCTCATGATCAGCTACGACTCATTTAACCTGCAACACCTGATTTCCCCACGGCCGTTATTGATGGTCGCCGGATCCGAGGCCCAGACTCTTCACTACAGCGAGGACGCTGTTGCGGCAGCCCGCGAACCTAAGGAACTGTTCGTCGTCAAAGGGAAGAACCATTTTGACCTTTATGATGACCTTACAGTGTCTGGCCCGAAGCTTGTGGAGTTTTTCGGCAAGAATCTTTAAGCGCGGTGCTGAGATTTGAGAAGGCATGAAAGCGAATTTGAAAGGTGACTTTCCTGTAACTATGCGCTGGAACTTGTGCTATCTCAACTTCTTAATATATATAGCTGCTTTGTTGGATACTTTTGCAATCACAAGGATCATTCAAAGAAAAGAGTAATCTGAATATCTAGTAAATGGTGTCGTTATTGTTGGATTGGTCTCGGTTTCGGACTGTTAGCCCTTGGCGGAGTGTAACATAGTAGTTAAGTACATCTTTCGCTGGACTAGGAAACTAGCTGATGCTGAAGGATGACGGCTGAATTGAACGCTGCTCTTCAAGAGTGGCTATTGCTCGATCCCCGGTCGAGGTTAACGATCATGACAAAGAACCAAGGGCTTCGGGCCTCTTGAGCCTATCAAATACGATAGAGACCGTCCCCAACCACTAGCTTTGGAAGTAAATACAATTGTTGAGCGTGATGCGTCCTAATCTATAACCTGAATATTGTACTAAATAGAATTTGTGTTTATTTATTGACATTCTGTAACCCATAATCTATAACCCAGTACATACGCTATCTAGCATGATAGTAACGTTCTCAAGTTCCACTATTTATTACCTTGTATCATAAAACCTTCCCTAAGCTATGGGGCGGACTGCAACTGCAAGGTATGCCCTAATTTCTAAAGCATACCTGGCCGTTAGCATTCCGGTGTCCCTTCTTATCAAGATAAAGATTTATCTATTCAGATAGAACGTTTATTGCTACTTTTCTGTTTGTCATAAGCCAAAAGCGATAAAGGTTATCGACTTGTGGGGACAAAAAGTTCATCCTCTCATCAATTACCCCAGTTTGAAGTCGTCCGCGGACTTGGCCGCGGCGAACTTCTAGTGTCACCCTGGCCTCGGCCGTCAGTGGAGGCGTTATTTAATTCCGGGGTCCGCGCTAGAGTGCAATGGCCTATGGCGCGCTATTATATCAATCATGAGTGATAATCTAAGATTCGAGCATGGTGGAACTGTCGACGAGAAGGCTTTCGAGCAAAATGATCCCAAGGTCGGATTTGACCCCGAGCCAAACATACTTACTCGTGTCTCTTTTCATGTTACATTGAGCTGATACAAGTAGCCATCACTGCTGGATAATGCATCCTTTACAGATATCGCCAACGCTGCTACCTTTGAGACATATGGCCATGTTCAGAGAGACCTGAAGGCTCGACGTGTAACCTTCATCGCACTCGGCGCGAACCTTGGCACGGGGCTGTTTCTGGATATAGGACGGGCACTGCGGATATCCGGACTATTTTTACTCTTTCTCGGATATGCCATTGCCAGCTCTGCTGGCTTCTTGATGATGATGGCGCTTGGGGAAATGGCCGTGTGGCTGTCGCTACCTGGTGCCATTCCCCAATTCTGTACCCGCCATGTCGACGATGCCCTCGTCTTTGCTGATGGCTGGAAACACTTGGTTTATGGCAGTCATCACCCTATATGCTGGGATATCAGCAGTCTGCAGCATAATTCAATTTTGGTCAGGTGCTGAGCATGTCAGCGTCGCTGTGTGGATTGGGATCCTCATCGTTGCCCTGCTAGCACTCAATATCCTGGCAGTCAAAGTATACGGAGAACCCGAGTTTGCTTGCGCATTGATCAAACTCTGTGGCATAATTGGTCTGCTTATCACAGCACTGGTGATTGATCTCGAAGGAGCCTCAACTCAGAACCAGCTCGGATTCCATTATTGGAAGACCGACAGTATCATGAAAGAGTATATTGCGTTCAGCAATACTGGCCGGTTCCTGGGGCTTTTTTCCACTTTGGCTAACGCTTCGTCCTCCCTGGGCGGCGTTGAAACAGTCGTGGTCGCCGCTGGAGAAGCCGAAAACCCGCGACGAAACATACCCAGGGCAATCAGACGTGTCTTTTGGAGACTCTTATTCTTTTTTGTCCTTGCCTCATTCGCACTTGGATTGATTTGTCCCAGCAACCATCCTAAGTTGCTGGGAGCTAGCTCTTCCTCTAATGCCGAGTCTCCCTGGTTGATTGCAATTTACCTAGCGCGGATCAAGGCACTACCATCCATTGTCAACGTTGTGGTCCTCATCGCTGGCGTTTCCTCCGGGAACTCCTATGTCTTTATGGGATCCAGATATCTCTATGCGTTAGCATGCAACCATCAGGCACCTAAAACGTTCCTACGTTGCACCAACCAAGGGATCCCGATTTACGCCCTCCTGGTGACCATGTCAATCTCTTTTCTGACATTCATGTCAATCGGCTCTAGCTCAAACACCGTGTTTCAGTGGTTTCAGAATCTAACTACAGTCTCTACTCTGTATGACTACCCCTGCTTACTTGTATTGCATGTTCAAAGTGAAGTGCAGACCTCTGCTAACCATAACAAGCACACCTGGATCTCCATCTGTATCTCATACATGCGCTTTCACGCCGCTCTCCAAGCACAGCAGATTGACCGATCAGACCTCCCATTTTCATTCCCGCTACAGCCGTACTCCCCATACTTTACCCCGGGATATCTATGCATCGTGGTCCTCTTTAACGGGTTCGATTCTATTGCCGGCGGTTTTAACCTGCCAAGGTTTATCACATCGTACATCGGCTTCCCCCGGTTTTTCGGCTTCTTTCTCTTCTGGAAGATTTTGAAGCGCACAAAATGGAAACAGCCTGAAGAAGCCGATCTTTTTACCGGGGAGGCTGAGCTGGATGCTATAGAGTGGCCGCGGACGGTACCGAGGAAGTTTGCAGAACGGATTTGGTTGGCTTTTATTTAATAACATAGCGGCTATATATATGGGGGATTGTTTCAGTCATGATATCCCGTTCCTCAATATATAGGTATAGTATGTAAGTATGTAAGGAATTCATCATTGGGTGTTCCTATTCACCTTTAGTACTGAGCCTTTCTTCTTGAGTTGAACAGGTAGACTTTGTGTCTCATAATAAGCATACGATAATTTCCCGCATGGCTACTCTACGCTCAAGATACTTCTCCAGGACATCCAAGATACTATCCGTAGTAGGAGACTCTATAGAACAATACCGCGAGTAACCTAATACTCTAACAATTAATCATTGATCAGCTAAAGTCAATCAGTCTCTCCCCCTTATCGGATCCATCGGGCTTTCGGAAGGGTAACCACTGGCAGAAGGTATAAGATACCAAGACGGGCTGCTGCCGATCTCTAATGCGATGGGATTCCAGCAACAGCTCCGTGCGCAGCCGGTGACGAAGCTTGAACATCCCTAAAGGTGTCATTGATCCATCAACCCTCTCATAAGATGACATGCCACTTTCAAATCATCCTATTACAGGCACTTATAGCCTGCCTTCTGCCATCTCGCCATTCATAAAAAAAGAATCAAGCCGCCTGAACCTTCTCCAGAACTAGTCAAATAGTCAGCAATCCACCCATAAAGCTGCCTGAATCAGATTGACTAACTGGTTTCATAGCAAGCGTCGCTCGTATCAGTTGCGTCGATATCACATTGGATTCCATGAAGCGCACTATATAGCATACGTTTCGAAGATACCATGAGCGCTTTCTCTTTAGCTGGGCTGGCGTCCGGGCACCTAGAGTCCATAATGCATTATTATTAGCGGCATGCGAGGTGGCAAGGATATAGATAGTATCTTCAAAAATCATAAAAAAGGATGCTGGCCTGTCTGTACCATGTAAGAAACACGAGTTTACTGTGCTCCGCCCCATCATCACCGGTATATTTGAAATTAATCACGGCATATAGACTTCTGGTTCCCTGCAGAGTGTTGAGGATGTCGTCGTCGTAGTTTTCGTATATGCCTGATCTTTCCACCCGGATGCTACGGAAAGAATCGTAGGGGGCGTAGAGAATATATTGACGCTCGTGGCTCGATTTAAGCTCCTCGAAACGAGCGACGACATCAGGATCCAGCTATGTTGGTTAGCTCTTTTAGGGTTTTCAAAGGCATGGGGCAGGAGAGAGCAATCCACCTTCATAGTTAAATATCACGGCTCAGTATGGCAAAAAAAAAAAAAAAAATAAGAAAAAGAAAAAGACAAAAGTATCTTTCTCAAGGTCCGATGGCTTTATGACAATTTATAGGATTTTTGAATTGGGTTCGGCTAAGAGAGTTGAAAGGGGCGCGGTTAGTATTTTGCAGAAGCTCCAGAGGAAGAGTTGCGTACTACTAGTAGTAAGTAGTCTTGATGTGCCCCGCCATTCAGCTGCCCCGCTATTCAACTGCGTTTGTGACGATATGATTGATCTGCCCAAGCACAAGCCACCGCAGATCGATGCCGGAAATCATTTCGCTAAGAATGGACCCAAGTTCCCAACATTGTGGCGCACTCCAATGGGCCAAGGAACGCGTTTGGTTGGCCTTTATTTGGTGGGTGGGCGGCTATGTGTACAGTGCTTTATTTCTGTTATTTCTGTTATATTTCTCAGTATGTCGGTATATAGCGGACTGTTTATTGGGTATCTGTGTCTATTCTTCATATCGGGGCTTCTCTGTTAGATTTAATATGGAAGCTTTGTATCCGATAATAGATATACTAGATTTTTTTTTTGGCACAGTTGCGATATACTGCAGATTGTTACCTAGAAGATCTAAATAATATCAGTAGTACAAAGAGGCCTTATTATCAATATCGCGGGTAATTTAATACGCTGGCGATTAGTTCTCAACTAACTAAAGTCGATCTCCGTTTCCCGGTTATAGGGTCCGTCGGGATTTCAGAACAGTAACCAGTAAACTATACAGGACCGAGTGAATTAGCTGAGAAGGGATACAAGGGCTGTGTCGCCTATAACCCGCAGGGTAAAGATCGACTCCGGAGGGGCTAAACCATAATAACTAGCTGCCAATACAACGATCTCTCATAGATCGGTATAGTACTTGGTCATCTTCAATAGTATTCTCAGCAGACTCGGGCAAGTAGCGAGAAAGAAAGATTTCTTGAGCAGGGAAAATAGAAGGCAAGAAAGCCCTTTAATCATATTGATGACCGGGTGGAAAAGAGTGTTTTTAGAGGGGAAATGATTGGGATAGTCTAATTTTGGAAGTCTCAGCATCCTAATATAGCTTATTATGCGTTGAATGAAATGGAATGGTATGGGTAGAGGCGCCAAAGAGTTATATAGATCTGGCCGAGACCACAGGTCTGGACAACGCCCGCGGTATATTTGGATGTGGGTCCTTGACCGCGGCCACCTGAGACGAGCGGCTCCGTCTACCAAAGGAGGAGATTTGTTCATAGCTTGTATCTTCTGGCGGAAGAACCGAGTAAGAAGAGACCTGGAAGGTCGGCTGATATAGAGGAAGACGAGATGAGAGGGAGACAATGCTATCGGAGCCTCGTAGGTTATCTGCAGAAGCGGCCTGCTGCCTCACTATCTATTTCAGTGCCGGACCCACCACTTCGCCGCGGCTGCTGTGACAGTAGCGCAGCTAACTGTTACGAGTAGCACATGTAGGCCAAAGGTCAGCCAATCGATCATACCAGGTTTCGATGGTCATATCATCCTGAGCATAGAGGAGGAATTCTTCTTTCCAATTCTGGCAGACATCGACTTTGCCGCGAACATAAAGATTCCTTATCAACTGCCTCCCCGAATCTGGACTTGGAAAGAATAGGTTCGGTCCGCTAGGGGCTTTCTCCTTCAATCTGCCGGGGAATGCATAAAAGGCATCTCGAGAGGAGAGCGGAAACGTATATCTATTGAGAGCTTATGTCACGCGAAGTAGTGGCGTAAAACCTCTGAAGACAGCTGGTGTGTAGAGTAAAGAGTATCGAAACCCGTGCCATTCTACACCCCCTATTTAACTTCGAAAGCCTAGGAAGAGACCAGGAGTCGGCACCAGTCAGATTAATGCTTTTGTGTTGTATCAGTATGGCCAAAATTGCGTCCCCTATTCAAAGGTTGTCTGGTAATCTGAAACATCGGGCTTTTACCATAAGCTCAGTTGTCGAATGTTGATTATTGTCAGCTTCTGGAGAAGACTGTGGAATAATCGGTTGTCTGGGCACGAGTAATTTTGGTGACCAAGGCTGAATTAGGAGATTAGGAGAAAGATGAGAGAACAGGAGGAAGGGGGGATAAGAGATGAAATCCTCTAAAAAAAAAAGAAAGAACAATATAAAATATCAAGTCTTAATATGACTGAAATATAATGGATGCGGCCAGGGAAAAAGCAGGTTCTAGGAAGGGGGAGAGGAGAGAGAGGGAATACGATCCCTCAGACCCGCAGGTAGATAGGGCTACGGCTATAAATCTGTTAGAGGAGAATTCTAACCCCTATCATTTTAGGACCCTTTAGAGCTAGTACCCCGAACTGAGCCGCAGAACCATCCTGCTCGCGGTTCCACTCGTTGCCCAATTTCCATCCCATTGATCAGCGCTGGAATCTCCGAGATTCGCCGGCCCACGACAGCCAGCCACTAGACTGTGGATCTTGGACCGTGCATCGATCCGACGATTCCAATCAGAGACGTATTCAAGAGTGCTACAAAAATGGCCCATAGGCCCACATGGCCCATAGGGAGGCCAGGAGATATATGGTTTCCGCTCGCCATGTCACAAAATTGTACCTCGCCCGAGTCCGACCACAAGAACTAGAATCAAGATATCCTCCAGCATTGACGGCCGATTAACCACGTAGAATTGATTCCACTCCGAAATTTAGTTAAGGTTTGATAGGTATCTACCCAATGATTCAGATCACGGGCTGTCTGGTAGGAATGTCTGGTAGAAATGCTTGCAGATCCTTCAACCTTGCAGGTTAAGCGGAAAACTACTGAACAACTATCAATAGTCAAACCTTAAAGCAGAATTGGGAAGCCGAGAATAATAATAATAACACGCTACAGGAGATTCAAGTATAAATACCCCGGCGACGATCATCGGGTTCCTCTCCCTTCAAACAGCTCTCCTCAACACCTTTTTTCTGTCACCAAACATCTGCCTCTTCAAAAAGTCAATCAACATGAAATTCACTTGTTTTGTTTCCATTATACCTTTCATACAGGGTGTCCTGGGCTCTGCAGAAGTGTTAGGTGGCTCACCCGCGACAATCAACGACCTTCCCTATCTGGTCAGCATTTCGAGATCAGGCGCATATACCTGTGCTGGTGTTATTATCAGCGGAAACCGTATCGTTACTTCTGCACAGTGTGTCTATGGTCTAGAGTCATCACCCACGAGCTTTTCCGTGAGAACAGGCTCAAGCAATCCGTCTCTCGGAGGACAAGTATTTACGGTATCAAAGATTTCTCGGAATTCTCGGTTCGACCCTGTCACCAATGATTTCGACGTTGCTGTGCTCCATCTACCGATCGCCATCGTTCCCGGTCCAACTGTCAAGCTGGTTGATTTTGTTCAGTCTGGTCAGGAGCCAGAGGATGGCGCTGAATGCGTGGCTTCTGGCTGGGGCAACTTGGAAAGACAATTACAATCAGTGACACTTCCTATCGTGAACCGAGAAAAATGCAATGAGACTTATGCCGACCAAATCACGGAGCGTATGATCTGTGCTGGCTCGGAGACTGGTAAAGGTACCTGTCCAGGAGATCGTGGTGGCCCGGTTACCTGCGGTGGTAAACTTGCGGGAATCATCTCGCAGACTAATGGATGCGACCTGCTTGGTCGTCCAGACGTTTTCATAGATGTCGCCAACTCTTATATTCAATCTTGGATAAAGAGTCAGTAATTACAACTCGTTGCAGGTCTTTGCCCAGTGAAATTCTACGGCAAAAGACAGGGGTTTCAAGGACCGTCACTAATTTAGTGTTGTATTTACTGAACTAAAATATAATATCTTTGAATATAAGCCAATATTACTTAAAAACTAACTTTAGGTTAAATGGAAAGTACAAGAAGAATAAATATAAATACCGGGCAAGCATAACCTAATACAACCATCGCGCCACCAGAGCAGAGTAATGTAGCCTATATAATAAAACCGACTGATCGCCATCTAATGATGAATATTTTGGTATAATAGAGGGTCGGGATACAGTACCAGATATAACTCTTTATTTAAATACGAAAACATGTTATAACACTATTATTATACAGAGAACTTGGCGGTTGTGTATCTTATCCTTAAGAAGTGACTCCAAAGTTAAGTTCTCTACTGGCCCTGATGCATCCCTACCCGATTCGCTCCCGTAGGCCGTTCACCTCCTCGTCTATCCCACAATCGAACGGCCTGTCTGCTACGTCTAGTTACTGCTGAGAGTATGTAGAAAGTAAACTGAGAACATTCAGACTATGTAGGTACAATATGCACACAGCAGATACTACAGAGGAATCACCGTGATGATGTCTATATGAAAACGCTACTTCAATCGAAGCATGGTTTATCTTGGACCTGAGATGCTTGGGAACGTTCGTGAAGGGACTATAATCTGTGATAACTTAAAGGGTGCTTCATGGAGGGCGTGCATATAGCTTCAGTGGTATTTCGTTTTCGTCAGACTCACTCAATAGGGGCCAGACCGAACCGGTGTGACCACAGTAAACCCTAACGGGGCATATGTAGACGGGCAGACCACTGAGTTTGCAAATTCTGTGCCATAATATATAGGAACTAACGGCAAAGGAAGCGATAACTCCTAGGGAACAGAACCCAGTACAAAAAGCGGTAATACTTTATTTGTTTTCTGGTAGATAAACGCTCATTTCAAACCCATTTGTGAAGGGCAAAGTCATGTTGCGAAAGCCATTCGCTGGGTCTCTGAGGTATGCCAGCAAGTCCGCATATCCTTGCGCACCCGAGATAGTGTTGTCGGTAAGGACCACGGCGCCATGCCGCAGACGTGGCTGGACTGTTTTGAGTGTTGGGAGGGCAAGTTTCGACCAGACTAGTCGACGATTAGTTATTGTCCGACGACGATTCTAAGCGCAGGGCCATGTAAGAAGCGGATATACTTACTGTCCAGTAAGAGTAAGTCGACTTCTGGCAGGTTCTCCTTCAGCGTTTCGAGGAGATCGCCCTCGCGAAGATCAATCTCGTTTTCCACCACAGAACCACACTGCTTCCAGTAGTTCCTTGCAATCCTTGCCTTCTCCGGCTCTTTCTCGGTCGCGATGACTCTACCAGACTTTCCTGTCGCAGCCTTTGCTTTAGCTACTGCGAGGGCCAGGTAGATAGTGCTGACACCGAAGCTGGTGCCCGCCTCCACCACGTTGGTGGCCCCCATCGCGTTGATTAATTGATATACAAACTGACACTTGTCCTCATCGAGGGCGATAAATTTATCAAGCATCAGCTTATCGAACTCGGCCGTCGCATCCTTTTCGGGAAGCTTGTCTTCGAAGTCGCCTATGACCGTGGCCGAGAAGACCTTGCCAGTTTTATCAATGGCAGCTTCCTGCTCCAATGACACTTTATGGAGTTTTGATAGCAGCTGTAGCACATGGGATGGTGCATCCACCGGCGATGAGGAGGACATATTGACGTGGATAAGCGTGGGAACTTGACTGAAAGAAGCACTGTTTATGTTGTCTGATAAATACAGAGAGTAATGTATTGACTCAAGTTGTTGCTAAGCTCACTATACTAAACAAAGCAGATACAGTCAGAAAAGCTGGTTGTCTTCCGGACGTTCTATGCACCCAGTTATACAGTCGACGGTCTTGGCTTCTTGGAGACGTGGAGCTATCTTGGTTCGGCCTTTCGGGACTTGAAAGCTTGTCCCTACATCATCGTAGCTCGAGCATTGGATCCAGCGGCAGTTCTGGGTTTGTCTGCGCCCCAAAAGACCCGCTGCCATGCGATCTTAGAGCACATGGGTATTGCAATTTGAGGACCGAACGATGACTCAATGAGTGTGCGATTGCCCCATAATGCCAAGAACACAGTACGTATACTATTTCTGGTGCCCCTCATTTAGGGCTTTTTCGTCGCTGATGAGAGTGGGGAGGGAGCATGCCTTGGCATCTTGGGGAACTGGGTCCATCTACTTCGCTTATACATACGCAGTATATCCTTTTGCAAAATTGCGAAGAACTGTATAGGTATAAGGAACAGTTGAAAATTGACGAACAGTTCACATAACGTGTTAATCTCATGAGTATTAAATTTTTTATTATAATTGATTACATTGGAAGTTCCTTCTCTAAGATGTAACCATATGCTTCTAACACCTTCCCAATCATGCGCACTACGTCCCAGTGGGCTTCTCCGCTCAGAAGTTTCGCCCAAAGCTTGATGACCCGAACACACAGTTCAAAAAGGTGTGGTACCTTGGTGCCCCCTCTCACCGAACAAGTTACAGGGTCTGCTTCTGTTACAATATCATCGAGGTAAGCGATCAATGTTGCTTCCTCCTTATCAAGGGGCACCTCGGCCATCCGATTCTGTATAGCAAACAACCACTTGCTAACCACAAAAGCGCACTCAAGGGCACAGAGCGAATGCTGAAGGGACCATGTAAAAGCCTGGCTCCGCGTCACGATACTGACACCAATCTTGACCGGGATGCTGAGTGCATGCGCAGCGTATAGTACTGCGCGTGCCAGTTGAGGAGAAGGTGTTAGGGGCGGACTTTGGTGCATAGATATCGCAATTTCGTAGGGATTGTGGGTGTTGAGAGCGCGCCACGGGCCCACATCAACAACCAGCCGGATATAGGCCATTCGAAGCAAAGCTGTCGAGTTAAAGGAAATCGGGCCGTGTGGACTCCTTGGACTAAGGGATGATTCTGGGTCTGTATACCATCCATTCTGCCAGTTCCTCAGTGCTTGCTCCACGTTAGCGGCATCTGTAGGAGATAGGCTCTGTTCTGAGCCAGGTCTGCATTTGCTCAACTCGCGTAGGAAGTAGATGTGTTGAATCAAAGCCAATATGAGGGTGTATCCACCCAGAGAGGAGTATCCCTTGAGAACTTCGTTATCTTCCTTGGGCTCTAAGAAGAGACTTGAGAAATAGGATTGAAACTGTGGCTCAGGTTCGGATCTACCCCGGAGTTCCTGCCACTCCTTCTCAGTTCGGGCCGCCCAATCGGCTTCCCGCGAGGGAAGATCGATAATGAGTTCCGAGGTTCGAATTGGAGGTGGGGTGTCATTGACTATTGTGTGGAAATTTAAAAAACAGTATATGATAGCGATTGTCCTCTTGAACCCTTCGATTTGAACCCATTGAGCCCAGGCGATGCCTTCCGGTATCCGGGTTTGCACCTTCAGGAATTCTTCCTCTCGCACGAGGTTAACTATTGTATTTTGCAGGCCAAAAGCTTTGTTGTAGATGGACTTTGAATTCCCCCACGTTGCCATTGCCATGAGCAAGAGCAGTGTTTGTGCGGCAGGCAGTGGGTTGAAGTGAGGGATGCAGGCCTGGCCCGCACTCGAGTCTGACGGGACTTCTGGGGCAGAGAATGAGCTTCTCATCCAAGGCAGGCCTCCAGGCTGCAATTCGCTCGGTGCTTCATCTTCCATTGGAAATGACCTATGGCGCAGCTCAGCTTTGCGATTACGCAGACGTTCTTGCACTATGGCATAAGACGTTTCGAATAGCATTCTCGCGTTATCATATTCAAAATTAGACTGGGCTCCAATGACTGTCATAGCTAGTACTAGCTCAACTGAACACCTTTCCGGTGAGAATGTAGGGACGTGAAGAAAGGGCAAGTGGCGGTGGAATCCCGAGAAGTATGTCCCGAGATAGCGAGTCAAAGTATGGCGTGACTGAAGCACAAACCCAGGCGGAATAAGA
Source organism: Aspergillus bombycis (assembly GCF_001792695.1). NCBI lineage: Eukaryota > Fungi > Ascomycota > Eurotiomycetes > Eurotiales > Aspergillaceae > Aspergillus > Aspergillus bombycis. The sequence continues at coordinate 192,489 of NW_019170046.1, read as the reverse complement.
GGACTAAAGAATTGAACTTGCGCAAAGAGTCTGTCCCAGTGTTGTTGCGTGATGTTCCATGGGTCCCGGCAAGCTTTCACCGATGGCGACGGTTCAAAGGAAGGAAATATCGACGAGAATTCGCCAAATAAATGCGGGACCTGAGGACTAATTGGGCCTACATCAGATGGAGTATTGGGATATTGCCAATGAATACTGGAAGGCTGAAGGCCCGACTCATCCATTAGGGAGAATGTTGGCAGTGGTAAGGCCGGCTGGTCATAGATCAATGATGAGGGTACAGTCATATTGTCAAGAATGTGAGTGAAGTCACCAAAATTGGGGGACGACTGGTCCCACAGCGCCTGTGACAAGTTGACAGGAGCCTCGACGGACATTGCAGCTGGATTATCCGTATGGGTTCTTGACAGACTTGAGGAAGATTCATCTGAAACGGGAACCAAGCATGTGTCGGAGGTTGGTAATATGGACGAAGAATGACCTGAATCGTCATTGATAGGGAGGACCGTGTCTTGTCCTGCATGGGTATGGCGTGATGTGCTTTCTGCGCCATGGAGAGCATAACCAGAATGCTGCGGCGATTTGCTGCGATGATTCAAAGGAGTCCCAGAGCCATGTGGGGTGGTCGAAGCACCTGGATGGCCGAGGCGTAGGTGACGTGCGAGGAGGTCACTGGTTCAGCCATCTTTAGCCGAGTGTACAACGAAGGAGTATCGGTATCTGCTTTTACCTTCGGGTAAAGGTTTCTGGGCAGACAGTACAACCAAAGGGCTTTTCCTTTGTGTCTGTAGTATGTGAGCGAGTGTTCGCGTCTGTTGGTTACTGGAAAATTTGGATCCCTACGTAGCCGTTCATGTCGTTGCAAGTGCTCATTCGTTGAAATTCTCTACCACAAAATTGACAACGGAACAATCTATTTTTCTTGCTAGGGGAAGACGTATTTTGACGAGTCTGCCTTCCCCCAGCTCTCTCCACCGGTGGCATCTTATGTTTCTTTCTGGCCGACATCGGCAAAGCTTGCCCAGACTTTGAAATGTTCAGTTGAAGAGATTCGCTTTTGACGATGTTGTCCCAGGACCGCTGAGTCATCCTGAGTCACGGGACCCGTGATGTTCTTGGTTTGATACCCATTATGATAAATACATGTCAACCAAAGAGATATTGAGATGTACTGTATAGAGCCCAACCTGTGTGTTATCCATAAGTAGAGCTTAGGCACCACCGGTATGTGGCATGTTGATCTCGTATCGCAAGGAAAAGACGAAGATTTCGGAAAGCACACGGGGGGTAGATTCATGAAATATAGAAGTAGTAATCCAAGGCAGTATGGCAGGAGTACTAGTGTATGAAACCAAGAAAAAGGCCAAAGCTAGAAATAGCAAAGACTAGTATTTAGTAATCAAGAAACGTATCAAGGGAAATAAAAATTACGTAATTTACATTCTCTGGGATACTCGCAAGAAAAGCAGTCAGTGGATTGTGGCCTGCCGGCCCTAACTTCTCGGTCAAAGACCCATATTTACGGTCAGGATGAGACTTGTTGCTCTAATACTATGGGAGACCCCATCTATTATTTAGCATCCTCATGTCCTTATGCGGCATGGCATGCTCAAAAACTTTACGACGTAGAATCGCAGACTGAACATGGCTGAATGGTTGATACGTTTGACCCTGCTTAGGTATAGATGGTGTTCCGTCCGTGGTTAACCGCGGCTAACCTACTTTTAACCTTAACCTACCCTATGTTAACTGTGGCTGGTTATGCTACACTAAAGTTGGTGAGGTTCGATTATATGCATAGTAGTATAAGCAAGTTGAGCAATCCAAGTGCTCGTGATACAATGTTTAAATCGAAGTGTCTGCAAGATAGTTCAATTCCTTCAGTACACCAAATCGAATTCAAGTATCGAGATGGCTAGCGTGCATGACTCACAAGGCGCTATTTAAGAATACGAGGCCATCCACTTTCTGTATTTTTTTTTTCTTGTTTCCTTTCTAGATTCAAATCCTCCCCGAATTACCCACAATGGCCACTCATCTCAACTTTGTCACTCTCGACGTTTTCACCACCACGCCGTTCAAGGGCAACCCCCTGGGCGTCGTCCACCTTTCTCCAAAGATCCCGATCTCCCAAGCCCAGAAGCAGGCCATCGCCCGAGAATTCAACCTCTCAGAGACAGTTTTCATCCACGATGTCGACCCAAGCAACGATCTCGATCCGCACACCCGTCGCATCGACATTTTCACGACGACCCAGGAACTCCCCTTTGCCGGCCATCCCACCATCGGCACGGCCAGCTACCTTCAGACGCAGGGGATCAACAAGCTGATCACCAAGGCCGGCCCCATTGCCATCCGCTCTGATGCAGAAGAAGGCCTGGTGAGCGCTGCTATTCCGCACGACACCCATCTCAACTCGAAAGTCCTCGGCGACATTGAGTCGACCCTCCGTGCGGGCAACGTGCACCCCACGCCCGAGATCCGCTCTGCAGAGCTCCACGCCCCGATTTTCAGCATCGTTAAGGGCATGACCTTTGCTCTGGTCTCCCTCCCGAGTCTGGATCTGTTATCTCAGGTCTACCCAGGCGCTTTCCCTTGTGCGGTGAGCGACCTTGTCGATGTAGAGTGGAGTGAGACATTCATTGGTCGGTACTATTACGTAGTTATGGGAACGAGTGTCTCAGACTCTGGGGTAAGGACGGTTCAATTAAGGACGAGGATGATGGAGAATCAAATGGAAGATCCAGCTACCGGGTCGGCGGCGTGTGCATTGACAAGCTATCTTGCACTTCACAAGTATAGTGAGACAAGGATCCAGTTCCAAGTAACGCAGGGCGTTGAAATGGGGCGGCAGAGTGATATTGCAGTCGAGGTTAGCGTTGATGTCGGAAAAGATGGGGTGAGGAGGGTGAGGGAGGTACAGCTGGGGGGGAAGGCCAGACAGATTATGCAGGGAAGTATACTCGTACCTGTTTAGGCTTCCCGCCTGGTTAGTCGTACTTGAGCCAGATGATACAAGCAATTTATCCCAAGAGCGCTTTAATCTATAAGTCTCTAACAACCCAGTAGCACCTTAATGATTTATACCACTAGTAGTGATAAACAAACAACATCGACATGGGTGACCCGTGAGTACAGTGTCTTGTCTTGGTGCACTTTCGTGCCTCCAGGCTTTTGTAGAATCTTCTTACACAGGCCAGGCTTAATCATCCGGTTTTGGTGTCACTATTTAGTCTCTGATCCTTGAAAAATAATCTAGTCGCGGTATATATCAATGTAGCTTGGCCTCTACCCTGCATTGACGTTCAACCCTTTCTCGCAAGCAAATCTCAAGACCATTCCTCACCATCAAGCCCTCCGCCACTACTCTTCCTTGCCTCATGTTATACAGAATGCCGAATCCTTCCCAAATCGTACAGTTGTAAACGCAAGCAGTAGTGCACTAGGGGCAGACCATCCAGAAGACACTGACCTTACCTTGGGAGGTCTGAACATGGTGCATGGCGCATTGGGTGCAATCAGGGCGGAGAACAACAGAGTTAGTGAATTCCGGTAGAAATGATATATACTGTGGCAATGACTGATTGTGTGGGGCATGCGTGCCACCACTGACGAACAAGTCTCGTCCTAGCGACATTTGTAGTAAAAGACACAGTTGTATCTTTAGCCCACCAAGACCCCTGGTTGTTTGGCAGCGAGTCGAGGGCAGAAGACATTCTTTGAATGTAGGAGGGCTGAGTAACACTGGTCGAGTTCAAAGATCGGCTAAGGGAGAATTTGGGCAGCACGGACAAGGTGTAGAAGACGAGGAGAATAGCTATAGTACAATGTAGTTTGGCAGTGACGGGATGGTGAGGGAATTCCAATGCTGTAGATCCCCAGAGGTTATACAACTTATCCCTGACGATGGGGACAAAGGGCCATAAGTCATGGGTTACAGCCTCGAAACCACCATCGTACGTTCAAACGATGTTAAACCGCTTGATACGGTGGGAATCGTTGTCAATACCAGCCAACAGATCGCCATCCATGATTCCCACAACATAACAAGGTCCAATGTAAATATAGTGTGAATCAATCATTCTCAGAACCACAGGCGTCTCGCAGCCGAAGAGGATGCCGATGATATCCCCTTTGTATATCCCAGGAGGGCCCCACCCAAGATGCCCTTGGGTAGTCTCGAAAAACGCATAGCACGTGCTGAGTATTACAAGCGAGCTTGCGAGTTGGGCGATACCGCTTGCCATCCAATCTTCAAGACCATCAACCTCCAGTAACTCTCTTATTCGAGCTCCATCAACTGCCTGATCTAAATACTGGGTGATCCTGGCTTCCTGCAGAAACTTGGCAGAGTCTTCCCATTGCTGCACCAAAACCATGGCATAAATTGCCTTTTCCAATGCCAAAGCTTCAGGGTTTAGGCCAAGCTGCATATCACTGCCAGGAACTCGGTCAAGAAGTAGCAGCCTCGTAATAGTGAGGAGGGCCCGAGCTCCGCTAGCACCCCGTTGGTCGCTATGAGCCTCGATATAATCTAGCCAGAATTGATCCCAGTTTTCGTTGTCTTGCTCAAAGTTGACGTGCATTGAAACCTCACCCCAGTGAATCCCAGGAGCCTCTAGGGTATTGCCATAGCAAGTGTATGGTGGTATATTCCTTTCTAGAATGAATCCATTGGAATCGAAACTCCCCATTTGGGCGGGAACTGGAGTCCACAGGCCTGTCGTAGACAACAGATCCCAATTTGGGACCCACGAAGGCAAGAATAGATGGTGCTTCGGCAGGTTTGTTGCATCATTGAGTAGGCCATGGCCTGCAAATAGCAGTATTTGCAATCCACCGTCTGCCTCAATACACATCTTTGTAAATTTGCAGTACGTCTCCTCTGCAGAGAGAGAATAGTCCGGGGTTACACCACGGCGCAAGATACTGGCCATACTGTATAGCTTATCTCTAGGGTCTGAGGTCTGAGCGGTCCGTGTGGTTATGAGGATCTTTTTCCAGTTACCTTCTGTGTTGAATGTTTCCGTCCTTGCAGTTTCTTCTAGCAGCTGAATGATCTTAACATACTTCATGAGCTCTGCTAGCCAATAGGTTTCCCGGTAGGCAGGAGTTGATAGATAGAGCCAGATCGTCACATCGACAAATGAGGGGCAATGGTGGGGGCGAAGTCTCATTATCCATGTGCCTATAGCGACCAAATCCTGGAACAGAAAAGGCCTCATACCACAGAGCATCTTGACTTTTCTTGCAAGCACAATCTCTTGAACTATCCATGCCCGGGTCCAATATGGCCGCCACATCAATTCTATAGTACCATCCCAGAATCTATTTCCCATATGGTGGCTGTCCGAGTTTTCTTGCCACAATTCGGTCTGGCTGGGGTCCATCCATGAAAGAGGGTCATCCCCATCAAGGGATGCAGCTATTTTGCCAGCTATATCAATAATCACTTCTATAGCATAGTTGCTGTCATTCGCTTCCACGCCTAACCATGACAGCACCTCATCCGCCGAACGGTAGATTGACGACATCTGCAGTACCTGGCTGTTTTTCTCGTGAATATCCCCTTGATTAATGCAGATGGCATCCACCCAGAAGAACATGTCTGCGAGCTCCCACGTACTATTCGCTTCTGTAAGATCGCGGTAATGTAGTAAAAAGTCGAATAGATTTTGAGTCACCGGTACACTTTGGCCGTTGATGGTTACTGGGTTGCTTGGGGTGTCCTCACCCCACACATACGAGAGAGCAAAATACTTTTGCTCGTGTAATGAGGTGGTAAACATGGTTAGTTGCAGGGTTTCGTCAGGCCTACCTGTTTGTCGGGGATGCAGCCTCAGTAGCCGGATCTCCGACCTGGACGGATCCAGCGGCTGGTAGATGGACTCCGAAGGTAAAGCCATCTCAGGAGGTGCATTCATATCAAATGCTGACTATAAACGCAGCTGGTAATGAGATCCCAGGGATGTCGTACGAGCTGGATGAAGGTCTGTGTAATGGAATATCGCGGGGTCTGGCTTGGCAAGGCTGCGTTGCTTTTTCCGTAGATGCAGGGCTGGTCATTTCCTACGTTTATTTGTCAATTTAGCGAGGACATGAATTCGTCAATGAGCCAGTACAATCATCCGTCACGAGTGATAATGCCCGATCATCTCGAGAGGGGCCCCATTATGAAAAGACGTGGTTAAACATGGCATCAAATCAGACGTCGTGACTAATACCAGGATGACTCTATTCGACGAAATAGCGATCATTTGCCATCTATGGACAGTTCCCTACTAATAACATAAATTCCTGTCCATGTGCAGTACGACGAATATCACTAGTACATCGTCGTCCGGAATCTGCAGTGTAAATGTGACCTGCACTCGCGTTCGCTTTCCATACTTTGCGCCAGGCCAACAGTCTCGGCTTCAATTTCAGTTGGATGGCTTTCCTTGTTTTTAGCTTTTAGCAAAGCTCTTGCATAGATGTCATAAAAGACTCACCTAAATGCCATGCGACTAGTATATGCTACCTGACTAGCTGTTGCCGTTCTCATCTTCTAGGTCGGTAACCAATATTTCCATTCGCTCGGCAGATGGCCTCTAACATGAGCTATGCTTAGACCTCCATTATTTTTGAAACCCTGCGATCCAGATGGGAATTTAGCTCATATTGATATTGATATGCGGTAATCAACTGGGGGTATTGCCCATGCTTAGTAAGAAACTGACGCCATTGCCCTATGTGCGGCATAGGCTATCAATAGCCTATGCCGGATACGCTTTTTACCCGCTTCTATTCTTATAGCACTTGACTTCCAACCCCGGAGTACGTCAAACAACTGCACTACTGATCTCCATTCTCCACCATGCAAGCCATTCGTGTTCATCCCGCTCCTGCGGCATCTACCCCTTACTCACCCTCCAATCCCGCTCCATCCTCGGCCTTACATCTTGATCACAATGTCCCCATACCCAAGCCATCAAAACCTGGCGACATTCTCGTTCGCGTCAAAGCCACAACAGTCATTCGCGATATGCTTACCTGGCCTGAGACTTACTATCACGAATACGCCATAATCGGAAACGACATCTCAGGAATCGTGACAGAGGTGTTCTCACAGGACTGCAAATTCCAGCCGGGAGATGAGGTTTTCGGTATGGCGGCTGCAGATCGCGGATCCACGTGGGCGGAATACGCCCTTCTCAACGAAGATGAACTCGCCCTGAAACCGAGAGCCTTGGCCTTCGACCAGGCTGCGGCGTTGCCTCTTAGCGCACAGACGGCGTATGAGGCTTTGTTTGATCATGGTGGTATCCCTGTGCCTTCGGTGGAGCAGGCTATCAAGAACAAGGCCCGGTCCTCTGGCCAGAAAGGCCAGCGACTGTTGATCACCGGTGCCGCTGGAGCGGTTGGGATTTATCTCGTCCAGTTGGCGTCCGCCGCGGGAGTACATGTCGTGGCGGCTACGAGTTCGAATGCTCGTAATGAAGAGTTCCTTCGAGGCCTTGGTGCTGATGAAGCGATTGAGTATGGTATGCTGGAAACTACCGAGGGGCGTTTGATGTCATCATTGATGTGGTTGGGGGAGAGGTCTTGGCCAAATGCTGGGACTATGTGAAAGAGACAGGGGTGTTGGTCTCTGTCGATTCGGCAAGCTTTAACTTTGTTGAAGAGCATGAAAAACGTGGTATACGCAAGGATGGTGTTCGGGCTTTGTTCTTCATTATCAAAGGCAGTAGCAAGGCTTTGCATTATATCGCCGAACTTGTGGATCTAGGCACGGTGGAGTCTTTTGTCGTGGGGACTTATCCCTTTTCAAAAGCACGGGAGGCGTACGATTATGCTAATGGGCGATATTCTGGACGTGGGAAGTTTGTTATCACGATTTAAATGTCAGGCAGCATGCCGTCCAGTTTATTACTGCTTTACTTTCCAAAGGCAACTCGCTTTCCTTGATTATCAATGTCTGTATGTCAGGTTTACCTATTTTAGCATAACAAGTATGAACAAGTCCACCAATTATGTGCAAAAGCGAGATGTTGTTTTGGCCTCCAGCTTATATTACGCTTCGCTGCCTAAGGTTCTGTAGAAAAGCCCTAACATCTCGTTGTATTTGGGTTAGTATAGTGGAACTAGCCAAAGCCCTTCTGATATGACTCGAATGCCTATCATCCCAGAGCCTATTGCATCCACAACCACAGATCCTCCCGGTACTACATGTCCGGCATGCTGCGCCCCACATTCTATGCTATGACCAATTCCTACTCGTGCACCCTAGGCCATAGTCAGTTTTGAATATTAAAGATCCTAGAGCTCACCTTAAGCAGCGTGATCTACAAGGCACTTGTCTAGAACTGCAATAAAATTCTACTACTATGAGTGCATGCTGTAAAGAATCGCCAAAGGAGCTGATAGTATTCCGTATAATAGCTCGGAATCTAGCATTTAGATGGGGCCTGCATATCCGGTTCGCGACTCCACCCGGTTTCCCGCTAGGCTACGGGCCCGAGCCTACGGCAAACCCATACTCCCTAATAGCCTATCCGAAAAGTTGTGTCACCATCGCAAAATGCTGGGTTAACCGAATCTTACATTCCTGCTCAGTGTATCCGTCGGGCTCTGACTCGCTATTTAAGGACCGATGGCCACGGCCAAAGTTCACTCCGCAACACGAACACCAACAGTGCCTCGAAGCGTGCTATATCTTAATACCCGGAATACTAGCTATCCCTTGCCACAAGCTCGAATAAGTCCAAGAAGAACCCAAGATGCAGAGAATAGTGGTCGTTGGGACCGGCTTTGCTGGAATGTGGAGCGCCCTTGCTGCCATGCGACTGATTGACCTCAACGGAGGGAAGGCTACCGGCATTGAAGTGACAGTCGTGTCACCAGAGCCAACACTAGTCATGCGTCCACGATTATACGAACCCGGCGCAAAAGGCATGAGCGCCCCACTTGAGGAACTATTCCGTGCCACAGGTATCCAGTTTGTCAAAGGTACCGTCGAGACCATCTGCACCCCGGAACGCCTGGTGAAGATTGTGGACCAGGCTGGAGTGTGCTCGACCCTTTCCTATGACCGGCTCGTGCTGGCGGCTGGCAGTCGCTTGAGACGTCCAAATATCCCGGGGCTTCGTGAGCACTCATTCAGCATCGACCAGATCGGCGAGGCAGCGGAGTTCGAGGCTCATCTGCACAGTCTGGCCGCCCGTCCTCCTAGCCCGGCTCGCAATACGGTTGTCATCGGAGGCGGCGGTTTCACGGGTATTGAGATCGCAGCCGAGCTTCCCAACCGTTTACGTTCGATTCTTGGCCAGGATGCGGAAGTGCGCGTTGTCATTATCGAACAGGCAACCGAAATTGGCCCCGAACTGGGAGCCAACCCACGGCCAGTTATTATCCAAGCTCTCACAGAGCAAGGCGTAGAAACGAAGCTTGGAGCAGCAGTTATGTCGGTGGACGACAAAGGCGTGGTGACTACCAGCGGCGAGCGCATCGAATCCCTCACGGTCCTCTGGACGGCCGGCCTAGAAGCGACCCCGTTGACCCAGCAAATACCAGGCGCGAAAGACAAATGCGGTCGTCTCCACGTCGATGCAGATCTGCGCGTTCCATCCGCAAGGGAGATCTTCGTCGCAGGTGATGCAGCCTTGGCCGAAACAGATGACAACGGTCACTATGCGATGATGTCCTGTCAGCATGCCATGCGCCTCGGCCGCTTTGCCGGACACAATGCCGCTGCCGATCTGCTGAACGTGGCGGCTAAGCCCTACTCTCAACCTACTTACGCAACGTGCCTTGATCTGGGCCCATGGGGAGCAGTTGTCACTGAGGGTTGGGAACGCACGGTTAGGTTCAAAGCATCGGTGGCGAAACCGATCAAGGAGGACATCAACCGTGTCGTGATATATCCACCTAGCGCGAATCGAGTTGAGGCATTTGCTGCTGCTGACCCGGACAGCCCTGGGCCCACTTTGACATGATATTACCAGATAGAGGGTTCCATACATCATTTGCGACTATGATAGATCTTAGATGTGTGGGGCATCATGGGATATTCGAAATATCGTCATGATTAGCCTATAGTTAGTTTGTTCAAGCGATACAACAAAGGAAGATATTTCCATCACTTAGCGGACACCAGTTCGTAGCCAAAGTTGAGCCCTAGCAGTTGGGAACACATTGCTAATACCCGAAGTATCTACCATGTAGTTTACTGTCCTACGCTTATTTCTCCCCAAGCCGACCTATTCTGGGGAGGGGGTAGTAAATACTCTACCCAAACAGCACCTCTTCTCTGTGGTTGTTAAATAGACAAATAGTTATGTGCAGGCCCGCCTATAAACCGCAGCTTTAGACCAAGAACCGTCATTAGCAAAGCACTAAGGTATATCTTATATAAGAAACTAGCACTCAGTGTCACCTCGAGCAGAAAGCTCTTTCACTTTTCTTGCCATTTCAACCGCCCCCCACATGTGCCAACTTTATGCATTAGCTTATTTAGAAAAGATTGACTTTTGCTGGTCATGGATGGTCGGGCTAGGCCAGCAATCTAGAAGATCGTATCCCGCAGAGTATATAAACACCGACCCTGTCGAATATCGTATGATCCATATCGTACCCACATTAACAGACTAACACTAGTAAGTAGATCACTAGGGCTGCTAAAAAACATTGTGAAGATGTGCTATTAATATCCTTGTCACCAATGCAAATCATATAAGCTGCATGGTTTAATTAAAGCCCCCTATATATACGGCTGCATGCTGCAGTGAGCTCGGCCTATAACAGGCTCAACTAATTTTACTCTAGCTCAGGTGTAATGCTTTTCACGACAAGAATCTGTCCCGCATCCTTGGTTGTAATAGGGATATTACCTAAAATCGAACCTCCCATGTTTCTACTCGTGTATGTTCATCAAGAATGCAATTCCGCGAGTCAATGTCTGCAATTGAGTTATATCCGCCCCAGACCTAAGAAAGATAGTATCCAAAGTTTTATGTATTCCATAAATGCATAGTCACTTATGCCTCGGGAACCTGCAGCCGATAGGTAGTCTTACTCAGATAAGGTGGAGAATAACCAACTAGTCATCGCACAGTGGGGATAACGGCCTAGTTGACTAGCGCTGGATGTGGATTAGTCCCTGTTGCATAGCGGGAAGCCCGTCAATATCAAATCTAGTTATACCCTAACACAAGTTACAGCTCCAGGGTACCTGACAGAAGAACCGTTGAATCTGGCCATCTCCCAGCACTAGAACCAGGGATTAGCGAACAAGTAGACTTCCAATACCCTCACACAATGCATACCACCTTCCAGAATGAGCTTGATCGGAGCTGACCCCGACGGAAGTGGAGATGGGGACCAAAATGGGGCCACGACCAGGGCTTATCAGCAAACTAGTTTAATTACTGTCTTAGCCCCCGCGGACGACCGACGGGCCACCGGGGTATTCCCCGCGCAGTGAGCAGGCATAAATAAGAGGATTTTGTTCCATATGGCGACAGGGTCAGAGACAGGCAGGTGTGTGTCAAGTTCGTTTCCTCGGATCTCGATATGCAGCTGCAGAACCTTATTCTCGTTGGCTCTCTGGCCGCAGGAGCAGTAGCAGGAGACTTTAGGAGACAGGCTGCCACCAATGGCACAGGTACTGCATGTGCACAGATCAGCAGCAGGGCGGCTAGGACTTTAGCGGCTTCGCCATCAGGTGGGTTTCGTGTGCGTTCTGCAAGAGCCTTTTATACTGATTTGCATCGTGTTGCAGCTACCCCGGTCGTAGATGGTGAGCTTGCTCTGGCTTGCTTGAAGTCTGTTCCTCTCGGCAAGGCGCAGGCCCTCCAGTTGATGGAGTCGATTTTCCCTTATGTGGAGTGGCAGTCTGGTAGGTTAACTCTATTCATCCTATCGGTTGTGCTATATAATCAAGAATAACTAACAATCCGCATTAGATACCTCGTATATCAAAGATCCGCCCCCCGCTTATCTCGAACCGGCAGTGGATATCTGGGCCGAACTGAACAAGGTGTACGAGAATATCAAGTCCGACGCATATGCCGGTGAATACGAGTTCCAGGCGGATCTGTTCAAGGCATTCAACCTCGCCCATGACGGACACTTCCGTTTCTTCCCGGATCTGCTGACCAAGGTCCTGACGTTCCACCGCAACGTCGGTCTGGTGTCCGTCAGCTTAGACGGCAAGGAGACTCCCCAGATCTACGTGCACAGTAAGATGCCTCCTCCTGAGTTCAGCAGAAGCCCTGCAAACAATAGCACTAACTTCACTAGCCGATATTGTCGGAAAGGTCGAGAACGGACTCGATCCCTCGCCAGTGAAGTCAATCAATGGAGAAGACGCGGTGAAATTCCTCGAGGACTGGTCCCAGCTGGGCAGTCTGAACGACCCCGACGCACTCTACAACTCACTTTTCTTCTCGAAGCCCTTTGCAGCAAGCACCCCGGACTTCGATGGGTACTTCTCCGGAAGTGCCCGCTATGGCTACATCTACCCTGGAAACACAACGACGATCGAGTTCGCCAACGGAACAAGCCGATCCTACCGAACCACCGCACAGATCAAAGCCGATCTCACTGGAGTGACCGACGGACCAAGCATGTACCAAAAGTTCTGCACAGGACCCTCCAGCACGGAGTCCGCAGCGTCAGCAACATCCTCTCCAGCAGCAGCGGCCACCGCTACTCCAGCACCCGGCTACCCCGACCCCGAAGTCATCAGCTCGGACAACGTCATCTCCGGCTACTTCCTCGACTCGGACAGGAACTCTGAAGTGGCCGTGCTGAGCATGTTATCGTTCGAGCCCAGCACGCCCGCCGAGTTCCAGGCCGTCCTGGAGAAATTCCTCCGCCACGCCAAAGCCGCCGGCAAGACCAAGCTCGTCATCGACGTCTCCGGCAACGGAGGTGGCTACATCCTACAAGGCTACGACACCTTCCGCCAGCTATTCCCCAGCATCGTGCAAGACGGATACACTCGCTTCCGCTACACGGAAGCCCTAGCCGCCATGGCTGAGCAATTCGCCGCCGTCCTGCCCGAAGACTTCAACCCGGACAACGCCACGTTCGACGAGATCCAGATGTTCGAATCACCACCCAACTACCGCTACGACCTCAACCTCCAGAACAAGCACTTCACCTCTCTGGAGGAGAAGTTCGGGCCCCACGAATACAACGGCGACCAGTACACCAGCATCATCCGGTGGGACCTGGACGACCCGCTAACGACCGTCGACCCGACATACGGCATGGGCATGGAGATTACGGGATACGGCACGCGCCGGAACTTCACGCAGCCGTTTGCCGCTGAGGACATCGTCATTCTGTATGACGGCTACTGCGCCTCGACGTGCACGCTCTTCTCCGAGTTCATGCGTCTCCAGGGCGGCGTCAAGAGCATTGCCATCGGCGGTCGGCCGACCTCGGACCCGATGCAGGGGATCGGTGGGATCAAGGGGTCGAACAATTTCGCATTCTCGTATATTTACTCGCTCGCGCAGTTGGCCATCGAATCCGCTACCCCCGGCCAGGAACACGCGGCGAACTGGACTGCGCTCACGGAGCTGAGCGAGCTGCCCACGAACCGCTCGACCGATACCTCCGTCAACGTGCGCGACAATATCCTCCCTGAGAACCTGGAGGACGGGCTGCCGTCGCAGTTCGTTTACGAGAAGGCCGACTGTCGTCTTTTCTACGAGCCGGAGATGATCGTAGACGTCACCGCGATGTGGGAGGCTGCTGCCGATGCGGCATGGGGTAGCAAGGAGTGCGTCAACGGGCACCTCGATCTGAAGAAGCGGACGGCTACAAGAGCTCGTCGGAGTAGGAAGTCCCCACCGCGCAAGATGACCGTCAAGGTGCCTGCGAATCCGGTCTCGGATCGCTCGCCTTGGTGGACACAGAAGCATGGCACTCGGGTGCCGCTTTGAGTATGTGCCCTGGTGCATGTTCAAGATACATTGCCGCCGCCCTCCCTCGGCTCGTGAATTAGATGTAAAGTATTTAATTGATATTTCCAGAATAGTACCTAGCATGAGTATTTAATCTGTAGCGGGGACTCTTTATCAGGGAGAGCGATAGGTCTAATTTCGTGGTCGTCTGAAGCATTCCATTTCGCTACCAAGGCCCAATTAGCACAAGGACGATCACAATTGTCAAAGTTCAATGAACAGCCGCTGACCGCAATAAAAGTTATGTACAAGACAAATTCGCATTAGGATGGACAGTAGTATTCTGCACATGGGTATAAGACAAAAGATATTTTAATATCACACCATCCTTCTGGGTTTGATGAAGATTTCATATTGAATAGACTTGCAAATCGCCGCGACTATTATTATGAACGCGTATCCACCGGCAGCTCGTGGGCCATTGTAGTGGGACCGCCGGATAGTTCTGAGATAACAGGGTTATGATCAAGCTCCACTACCGATGTACCTTTCACCTCTACAGCCGGTGTGCCAGCATTGGGGCTTATCACAGGGGTGACCAGTTCCTGTCGTCGTCGTCGTCGACGCAGCAGGAGCCAAACCAGTGCAACTATAAGTGCAACGCCAGCGCAGCCACCAACAACGCCGCCGGCAATGGCACCGGCATGGTTAGATCCTGGGTCAGACTTGGCTTCTGTGGGGGAAGGGGTCTCTATGTTTGTTTCGGTTGGTGTGGCAGATGTGGATGGTGTTGGTGATGGTGATGCGGATGGAGTGCCTTGGTATAGGGCGTTAGCTCTTCATGCGTCGATATCATTCAGTTCTAAGTGTCGCTCACCACTGGCAACGAGATTGAGTAAGCTCTGAGAGGGATTATCCAGGTCCCCACTGTCCGGGTCTGCGCAGGCGATACCTGCTCCACCTTGGGAAAATGTTTGCACAAAGCCCCGCTTCCCCTGTAGACAGCAAAAGTAATCGCCATCATTGTTATACAGATCCCAGGTCTGATTGTTGGCGCAGTGCGGATCTTGTTCGATTAATGCCTTGCACCCTGACTTAGTCCGACAACAGACGTTTCTATCATTATCGCTCCTCTCAGATGGGCAATAAGTGTCCTCAGGACAACAGTCATGCCAGGGACCCCACGGGTTGGCGCATTTCTTCTCATTTGCCGCACAGGTGCCGTTCCTCCGAAGCGTGTACCCAGCCGGAGGGCTGGAGTAGTAGTCACTCATCTTTTGTAACAGTGTGAGGGTGGGAGCTGTTCCAGTCACCACCAGAAGGCCGTGGAGACAAATTTTCAAGTCTCAATATGTCGCAGAAGGGACGTTGAAAAGATAATAGGCGGGAGAGGAGTCAATGCACAGATTCCCGATCGGGGGCCAAAACAACCGAGGGCTTCAGATGCAGATCGTCACTTTAAAACTCGTATTGACTGACTGGGGAAGTAAGCCCAAAGCACCGGAGCCTCTTGGCACACCATGACCCCCACAATAGCATTCCACCCAAATAAGGGTCTTATCGAGCCCGGAGCCTGTCATTGTTTTGGTTGTGTGCCTCGTGTCGGCCGCTGATTCAGTCTTTGTATGGCCTTCCATATAGAGTTGAGGGCCAGCAGCGGAGTGAAGAACGTTATAGATAGCATACATTCGTGAAGAACAACTGTCTAAGACTATAATTTCACTCAATGGACAGTTTCTCTGTCCTTTCAGCCAAGAGCGAAGAGTGGAATCCCGGTCAAACCAGGACAACCATGGCCACCTTGTCCAAAATAGGGCCTAGGATCTCCATAGCCAATTTTTCTTGTTCGCCTGTCTCAATATGAACACCTGTCAACAGGTACATCGTCTCGGAAGGCAACATACTGTCTACAGTTTCAACCGCTTTTCTGAGGACATGAACCAGCCCCTTAGACTCCACTGATCCACTAGGAAATACCTGTATGTAGTCCCTCAAAGAGTCTTGCCAGCGCAGTTTACTACTCTTCCATTCTCGCAGGGCAGAATTGGAAGCGTGCAATCTGTTGTGCCATTTTCGGAATGTTGTTTGCCAGATAGAAAACTCATCATAGGCATACATTTCCTGCCACACCATCCAGGTTTCATTGAATGTCTTCTTGACGTTTTTGTAGTTCTTGACAAGATTTTCATAATCTCGGTTGGGGGGCTCCCGTCTATGTGGAATGTCAGGGTTGAGCATGGACTCACGTCCTATGAAATCTCTCCAGAGCGCCGAGTTGGCAACTTGCCATGCTTCTGCCCGTTGGTGCCAATAGTCAGCCTGTTTCTTCCACTTCACACCGGCCAGTTTTAAGTCTTCGCGTGTCTTCTGATGAACGCTGATATGTGACTCGATTTCCAATCGGTTGTAGTTGGAACCAACATCTTCCCAGTCATGCATGGCTTCGCCGTCCATCAGTCTATGAACATAGCAATCCCCAAGGATCTCATGTGCCTTCATCGCTAGCCTAATAAAGGGATACCGATACCGCCCCCCTCCCACCCCTCCTACGCCAGTGGGACGCCGCCGGAGAATGAATGGTGTTTTAGCTCCTGGGAAGATGCAAACAGTGTCATCTATCTCGGTGCCGACAGGACCGAGGCCAGTTCTCCCATTAGCTGTAAAGAAAAACTTTCGACGGTATGTAGCTTGCATGATAAAACTGCGAATGCTACTTGAATACGAGTCATGGGCACCTAGATCCGACACATCTATACCCAGGCTATTTAGCTGGCGGCCTAGCGAAGTGTCAACTGGAACGCTATGGTGCGATACTTCCTTCGCCAACCAAGTTCGGATAAGATCTCTGTCTCGAGGAGACAGTCGTCGACATTGGCCAGTTGCGGTATCAGAGACAAGGTCAGCGCATATTGTGCTCTCGAAGTCTTCCCAAATGATTGATCTACCCATCATCGCATGCCAAGCGATAATCGTTGGAATCAGTTCTGTGTCAGACCACATCGTTTCCCCGACTACTATAACTGAGTCAATTAACAAGCCTGGCAATGAGACGACCCCTTTTCCATGGTGTCGCAAACACCCGGGTCCTCCTCGAGTATTGTAGTACGCTTCAATTACTTCAAGGCACTGCTCACGGTCAATGTAGCCGTTCTGGTATGCACGCAGTGGGTCAGCCCACGGTGAAGAAGCTAATGAGGGCCAGTGAGTATGGATCCAGTTACTGATCACATCATCCGGTTTGTCTCCCTCTCCTTGTTTACTGTTAAGTTGGGTGATGTATTCGTAGACAGCGCTCAACTCCTTCGATGCTTGCAATTGCACATAGACTGGCGAACCTTTGCAAGCATTGTAATATTTCACATTCTCAATGCGGCTTTGTATGAAGGCGTCTGGAGGGGAACTCCAATCAGGAATCCACGAAGGAAGTGCGTTGTTGTCCTTCATTGTGAAATCCCCCGCCAAAACATCGAGGCTTCCCGATCTAGATATGATATCCAGCGTCGTGTCAGTTAAAACATCCAGCTCTGCAGCCCCATAGTTAGGCTCAACCGAAGGTTTGTCCTTGGCAAGGCCAAGCAGAGCATAAACCTTATCTCTTGGGTCTGTCGCCTTCCTGCCGCTGAATTGGCGCAGGAGCTGTAACAATGTTATCTGCTCGGGACTCTTCCATCGGTTTCGGATGGACTCAATACCGCGAATCCGTCGAGAGAATTCAACTAAAACCTTCATGTCGCTTGGCGTGAGTGAGGGGATCTCTTTCCGAGCATTTTCCTGCACGCGGTTCGCAGCTTTGACAAATGTCTCCCATGGAGCGATCATAGAGCCGTACAAGATCATTATGCGGCTGGCGATGACCACCTCTTGGATGACCCAGACTCTTTTCCACCAGCTGACTGCGGAAAGAAAAAGTCTTAACGCTTCCATCACATCCTCTAAGCTGCCTTGATCAGTACCCGCTATAAACCTCTTTATATCAACCCCGTCTGCTAGAAATTGAATGAAACAAACGAGATAGCTCCCATCCTTATGACTCAAGGGTCTTCGCCAGACAAGGCCCGTATCTATCTCGTTGAAAGCCGAAGTAGAATAACAATCCTTGGGCGTCATTGTATGTGACATGGCATCTGTCGTGTCTGAAGGAGTGGTAAAAGATTGGGAAAAGCTCGGAGAGAATGCATCGCCCAGATAAACAACCACCTCTTGGCTTTGAGCGTAGATCTTTCCCATCATCTTTACTTGTTCCGTTTTCTCTTCATCATCCGATTGATTTATGCAGACAGCATCGACCCACAGGCAGACAGCCTCATTATCATTACGTAGCTGCCGTAGAGCACGTCGGAGATGTCTAGTGATATGTATTGGAGAACCATTCAAGCAGATCGGTTGTGAATGTTTCGACCGGCCCCATACATATGATAGGGCCTTGTATTTGGGATTCCCATCGAGTGAGACGATACGCCATGTACAGTGGATCGGGTCGGACCACTTGCCGGGCAGGAGGTTTAACAGTCGTATCTCATTTGGGAGGAGCTTTGGGGGCTGTTCCATTCTCGAGAAGGAAGTATCGAATATGATTAGAGAGCAAGGTAGGGTTCACTCCGCAGCATTTATGTGGAAACTGCGACTGACGGTTTCATTGAGATGCATCCGCACTGCGTCAGGGACGGAAGCGATTGCGCTCTTAATGTACTCTGATTCTGAGGCTTGGGCACTATTTGCTTTTTCAGCCGTGCACAGCCTCTGTGGCTGCAAGGTAGAACACGCGGATGACTTCCTGTTATCCTCAGCTTCATCTATCATACAGTGAGAAATTGGCTGAGCCACAGTGCTGTGCCACATGGCGATATATGCCAATAATTCTCATACTTATATATTTTCTACTCCGAGAAAACATCCGGCAATAACCTCCGCCTTATCAATCAGCCGATAAGCTCACGAAGCTCTCCCCTCATTCCCTCAACCCCGCCATATGCAATATATAAATAGAGTCACGCCATCATACCCTCATTAATACCACCTCCTTCCTCTACCCCCAATCCCCCAGAAAACGACCCAAGAAAAGAAACAATGGACCCCAAATCCCTCGCCCAGTCCCTGACCCCCTCCAAAGTGCACGCCGCTCACACCCTCATAAAACCGTACATCCACCGCACGCCACTACTGACCAATAAAACCCTCAACGGAATAGCCTCCACGCCGCAAACCCCGGACGCCTTGAAGGGAACGCCCTACGAGGGACAGACACCCGCGAACCCGACCATCCGATTCTTCTTCAAATGCGAGAATCTGCAGCGCATTGGCGCGTTTAAGGCCCGGGGCGCGTTTCATGCTTTGCTGAGGTTGATTGAGGAGAGGGGTGAAGAGGAGGTGAGAAGGAAGGGGGTTGTTACGCATAGTTCTGGTATTTTTCTTCTTCTCTTTCTTTTTTTTCGATTTGTTTATGGTCTTTATTTTATTCTTTAGCCTTGGTCTATGTATTGATCGATTGATCAACTATATGGGTTCGGATCATCGATTGAACAGAAATTAACAAGAGACAGGAAACCACGCGCAAGCCCTAGCCCTAGCATCCTTCACGCTGAACATCCCCTCCTACATCGTCATGCCTAGGATCAGCACCACTTCCAAGATCGCAGGGACAAGAGCCTACGCCAAGGAAATCGTCTTCAGCGGGTCAACAAGCACCGAGCGAGAAGCCGTCGTCGCCGAGGTCCAGAGCAAAACGGGCGCCATCTTAATCCCGCCATACGACGACTTCAACATTATCTGCGGTCAGGGCACGACGGGTCTTGAAATCGAAGAGCAATACCTGGAACTGCTGGCGCAGAATCCGCAGTTGAGTGCCCATGGTTCGTCCGGGCCGAGTTTGGATGCGGTGATTACGCCTATTGGTGGTGGGGGGTTGAATTCCGGTGTGGCGACTTTCTTTTCGGATAAGAAGACGAAGGTTTTTGGGGCAGAGCCGAGTTTCGAGGGGGCGGATGATTGTCGACGCGGGTTGGAGGCAGGGGAGCGAGTGACCGCTGTGAAGTCGTTGACTATTGGAGATGGGTTAAGGACACCCGTTGGGCTGTTGAATTGGGAGGTTATCTCGGATAAGAAGAAGGTGGAAGGCGTGTTTGCGGTTACGGAGGAGCAGATTAAGGCGGCGATGAGGCTGGTGTTGGAGAGGATGAAGGTGGTGGTGGAGCCGAGTTCGGTGGTGGGTTTGGCGGTTTGTTTGTTTAACGAGGAGTTTCGGAGGATCGTGGAGAAGGAGGGTGGCGAGGAGGGTTGGGATATTGGGATCGTGTTTAGCGGAGGAAACACCACCGTCGAGGCTATCGCGAAGTTGTTTACTTGATTCAGGGCATAGATGGTGGGTGTGGATGTCTGTTGTATAGAGCACGTCTCCTGTACACATATCATACTTGTGATACCAGTCGGGTCAACAGCATATAAATCTCAATCGAAGTTCACTCCGTCCGTCCCAACAGAAAACCCAAACATCCCTCCATCCATCTCGTCCAATCCTTCCATCACTCTCCGGGGCCAATCCTCGCGGCCCCAGCCGTTCACCCATCCGACAAACCGCCCTTTCATGACAACCTCGTGCCGCATCGGAGCCTCTCGCTGTGCCTGATGCACCGTCATCGCAGGCAAAAAAGACCGAACCACATCCCGCTGAACAACAAGCCGCAAAGTCGGAAACACTCCCCAAGGCCCCGGAAGCGAAGACCGGAACGACGGAGTCCTCGAGACAGGGACATCTGAGGGGTCAAACAGGGGAAAGGGTCCAGAAGGCCCGGACGTAGAGAATTGACCGGGCATGGACCTCCCACTCCATGCAATGGTGGTGTAAACGACTGCACAGCTGAACAGTCGTTGCAGGCGTTTCAATTCCGCGACGAGATCCGCATACATGTCGAAAAGATAAAAGCTCTTCCTTTCGCGCCGTTCGCTCTCGATCTCTTCGTACGGACGTCCGATGTCCTCTGTACGGGCAACTTCGTCGTGTAGTTTGTCCAGCCAGAAGAAGGCGCTTGCACTGTCGATGATGATGGCGTGGAGCGGGCGAGTAGATGAAAAATGTCGTGTCAGGTCGAAAAGATAGGTGTCCATGGACTGGAGCGTAGATAGAAGAGCGGTGGAAGACTGAGGGCGGAAGACGTGCACATGTTGCAGCGAGGTCACCAGCAGGGCGTTGAGGTCTTCCTCGGTATACACAGGCACACCTGTAGTTGTCACCTCTACATTCTCATTCTGAGTCTTGAATTTCTTGCGCACAATTCCCCGGGCCACGGTCAGAAGTCGCTCAGCGTCAAAGCGGCCATCCGCATCGATGAAGACGACTGCAGACCCCCGTCCGAGCTTGACGCCATGAAACTCAGGCGGTAAGATCGCAATGGCAGTCAAGTAATACAGGGTCTGGGTTTTGCCGGCGCCAGATGATGTGCTCGAAATCTCCACGACTGGGTCCGTATTTTTAATACGGGCTGGTAGGAGGGTCTGCTCTGTGGTATAAGTGTTTAGATCATGTTCTGGCTCCGATCGGACGGGTGGTCCTTCGTGATAGAGTTGCTCTTGCGCCTCTTGGTCAGCAGGAATGGTCGGCTCTAGGGGTTGATGTTGTGCTTGTGTCCAGGGAGCAACAGCAGGAAGTGGCATAAATACTCTCAGCAGGTCATCAAGTGGTTGGATTCCGAGGCGCTTTCTCGGGGTGTCATTGCTGCTCTCATAGAGGCAACTCAAGTCATGCAGGAGCTGTCATAGTATTAGCATGAACTCATTCAACACATAATCATCCAGCTGAACAGTAAATCGAAGCCTCTAGCTGCATACATAAAGCAAGAGTATTAGAAAGAAAAATACGAACCTCGTCCAAACTCTCCTCATGCACCTCCGCCAGCAATTTCTCCCCAAAGTTCGCGGCCATTATCACGGCCCGTCCGGACGATCATGAAAGCTGTGACATGTTATAACTTTAACAATTAATCATTAGCCGTCTACCAAGCGCAGTGAATACCAGATATACGTTATGGGGAGTGTATCACCCACCACCGAGAGAGAGTGACATAAGGACTTGAAGATAGTAAATGGAAGATGAAACGATATGCAACCCATCGGCATCGGATCCGACTCGTTCCCGCCCATGATGAATTCAACGTACCAAAACCACCCCGGAATAAACTCCAATTAACTACACGCCAACGCCCCAAAGCCACAAACCACAATTCCCCCTCTTCAATCCAATCCACTCAATTAAATTACTGGGTCGCCATATAAATACGAAGAAATTCAAACAATGGCCCCCCTCGTCCCGATCTTCTCCGCCGAAGCTCTCCCCGACCATGTCAGCATCGTGCGCAAAAACTTCCAAGAACGACGTCGCAAGGGCGGTCCCGTCGAGTTGGAAAAATGCAAACTCATGGAAATGGTGCAGTACTCGTGTAATCCGCCGCAGGATGGGATCCCTACGCCCGGAGTGGTGGTCTGCAAGCCGGTCGTGCGGTTGTTCAGACGGTACGCCTTGCTCGCCTTGTTTTTAGTTATGCTGTCGCTGACGGTGGTCTTAGATGTGCCAATGGGTTGACGGTGGAGACGACAGCGTGGGAGCCGATCAGGTTGGAGGAAGAGGCCAAGCGCAAGGCTGCAGGGAACAGCTCGAACGTGGACAGCAAATGAAGGAGGGCCGTCTATCTTACTTGCATAGCTACGGTGTTGATTGGCGTTCGTTCTACTGGTTCTCGCTAACAAGCTGATTGCTGCTTATAATTTGCTCAATGTTTATATTAAATTCTGCTGCATGGGTATCTTCTCGAATACGGCTATAAAACAAAAGTCAAACGCCCGACGCCATTCCGATTTATTTGTCCTGGTCCCATCGCTCATGTGCTCACCCAGCTATCCACTCGTGAGATGTCCGGAGCTTCTTTATTACCCGATGACCTCTCCTCGGGTCTTCGATTCCCAGTCGTTGTCCGACGCCAAAAGTCTCTCTCGCAGTTGATGATCGGTGGCAGTTCTATGCTCAACGACACCTTATTCCGAGACTTCACATCCGGGTCGACCGCACCAGAGTCAATCTCCATAGGGGTGGCAGCACCCTGAGTCGTTGTATTCTTCTGCATCTTCTTCGCGACACCTTTAATCGTCTTCTCAAACATGCTATCCATCGTCTCCGTCCTCCGACCCCACGGCTTCTTATCCCGACCCGACGAACCCAGCTGGTTATCCTTGAACGCTGCGCGTGCAAGCTTGCGCAAGGCCTCCTCACCATGTCGACCATCCTCCGTTGCCCGCTCCCGGATCTTCCGCGGGTCTTGTTCGCGCTCCGTGAATACGGGGGTATGTCGGTAGGTATGCTTACTAGGGAATTCGGGGAAATGCTTCGGGATGTATGCGCTTCTCGCACGATCGTCTTCACCACTGAGTTGCGGGCCTAGGGACGGTAAAGTTTTAAAGCAATCATCTTCTTCCGGCGGAGGGCTCGGCAGGAGCGAGGGAACAGGTTCGACATTCGGTAGAGTTTTCACATGAGGCAGGAGATCGTCCACGCGCACACGGTGTTTCTTTAACGCATGCTCGAAATCGTGGGGGACGGGTTGGGTGCGACGAGACGAGAGCATCGACTGGCGCACATATGACGCGAATTTCAGCAGATCTAAGAACACAGGCCTAGTCAATATCTTTCCTCATGACACCTTCAGTTACACCTTAACAAGCATACACTCTTCGGTCGCAATGCGGAAACTCTCCAGCGCCGCTGGATCAGCCAGATCAAATCCTGTTTCTCGTAGGGTCTGCCCGATGGAGCGGCTCATTAGGTGGTCGACGTAGGCGTCATCGGGAATGGCGGGCTCCGGAAGCGCAGGATTTACGGGCGTTTGCAAGCGATGGTGGTGGTGATACGGGCGCTTTATGCGCTTGCCATCAGGGGCATTCAGCTGCTCCGGCAGCGACGAGGAGGAACGTTTGACCTTGGGCTCGGCGGCGAGCATGGCGGATTATGTTGATGTCGTGGAGAAGGGCCGAAGTGACGGAGACAAACAGCAAGTCTGCTGGAGGGTCACGTGGTAGCCATCATCGTGCCTGAGGCAGAAACAGTCAGTCCCTCGAGATGAGATGCAACTCAATTCAGCAAGAAATATAGAAGAATTTTAAAATTAAATGTTTATATCGTAAATTTAAATCTCTCACTTGAATCCCCATACCCCAATCCCCCAAATCACCCCCACCTATATAAAAGAAAAAAATCAAATAAGAACAAACGAAGTAAGGAAACAGCCGGACGGCAACCAACCAGTCAGGCCACTCAAAGCGGTCGCTTACGCCCGGAACGGAAAGCTTCAACCTCGACTTTCAACATCACATCACCACCATCCTTCCCTCTCCCCTCCTCCAGCTCCCACCACCACACGCACCCCAGCAGACCCCAATATCTGCTGAATCGCTAGGCCTCCGCATCCTAAATAGCGTCAGACCATCAATCCCTCACAATGGCTGCCATCGCCCCCATCACCGGCGTACGTTCCTCCCACCATTCAACCTTTCTCCTCGGCCTACCCCAGACTTCCCACCTGTAAGGTGACCAAGAAACTAACAGAGAACCATAGATGCTCCGCCGGACCCTCGTCCTTGACCTGAGCACCGCTTTCGGTAAGCCATGATCCCCCCGGGTCGGGCAACGCAATGCAATAGGATTCAGAATGTCACCCGGTCTGCCGGAGCCTCGAATTCGGATCCAATTACCGCCAGCAATGCGCAATCCCACTTGGAAACAATCACGTCGAGAAAGCAGACACTAATGCCTATATGTCCAGGTTTCGGTACTACCTTCGGTTACCTCTGGTGGTACGGTACGTATCACTCATTCACCGACTGATTCCTCGGAAAGGATCCCCAAACTAACATGAAAAAAAAGGCTACCACCTCCCCCGCGTTCGCGCCCGTGACAACTACTACGTCCGTCTGGAGCAGGAGCGCGCCGCTGCCCAGGAGTAAATCTTCGAACCATGACTGTTGCATGAACCTCGCTCGACTGGATTTGTCAAGGATAACCCGATGATGCTTGCTTCCTTTCGGTCCGTTTCTCGCCGGTGATTCGTTATAGACGCTCTAGAAGGAATGGGACTGGTGTTGTTGGTTTATTGGTCGGGTTGGGGGCATGCTATGGGAGTGAGTCTGTGAGGTTGAATTGAATGTGAAGTATTTCATTTGAGGCTTGCAGTTACTATGGGATAGTTGTTTGAATAGGGTTGTATATATACTGGTTTTGTGTCCCGTGGTAAGTTTGTAGATTTTGGTACTTGTGCATGGTATGAGTGCTGGGTGTATCAATCCTACCTTAGTAAGTGTCTATCCCATCCCCAGACCAGTAGATCAAGTAACACTGCCTATGCTGTGGGTTACTACAGAAAGGGAGCCCAATCAAGTCATTTCTTTCGTAAGAATCTATCCAGTCGCTAATTAATCCATAATATACTGTAATGCAAAGGTCTCAAGAAAAAGCGCAAGCACCTCCAATCCCATATGCATATTTCCGAATGCAGACCCGAATATATCGATCATTGTACTATCCGAGTTGATACTCCAAACCCTAGTCCTGTAGGGCCACTGATGCTTAGCCGTCATCGATCTATCGATCTATCCCACTCATGCGCGATACAGCTCTCATTTCATCACGCGCTCGTACTGTACATTCCGGACGGTGCCTCCCGTCATCGACGTCCGAACGTTCCGTTTGAACGTCTCCCGGTTCTGGCGGAGATCATCAGCCGCTTCCTTATTCAGGGGGTCGGAAGCGTTCGGCTCGAGGAAGAGGAACTAACGAGACAAAGTTAGCACATAAACCCAGATGACCAGCCCCCAAACCACCGCCATCAAATTCACCCTCCAAAAATGGGCACAGAAAAAGAAAGGAGGGAAGGGGGGGGGGGGACAAACCTGCATGCCAACAATAACCGCATTCAAATTCAGCACGGGCTTCCAATCCTCCCTCAGAATATTCAAACAAACATTTCCCTCGAGATCAATATTGGGATGATAGATCTTCTGCGTACACTTGACCTTGGGTGGGTCATGCGGGAAGTTCTGGTTCACGTTGAAACTGAAATGGAACGCGCCGCCTTTATACATGCCCTCGTCGGGTTCGATAGTGAGGGTGAAGTTCAGGATGTCGTCAGGGTTGGGGAAGGACATTTTCATCGTGCTTCCGAGGGTGAGTTCTTGAAGGTCTGTTTCATATTGCTTCTTGTTAGTGCCCCCAGGGTTCTGTGTCACTGGTGGCGGGGTTGGGTTTTACGTACCCCGCTGGACGCGCAGCTGGGCGGCGGTGACCTTCTTTTTCTTCTTGCCGGCGGCGCCTTCGGCATTTTCAGCCTGCTGCTGTTGTTGTTTCTGGGGTGGTGTTTGGTCAGTTATTGAGAGTCAATATCAAGGGTGCTGTCGTTGGAGTCATAACAGACCATCGACCATATCTTCAACATGTTGGATCAACGCCACAAGCCTGTGGATCAGGGACGTTTTGGGAGGTTATACAGACAGAGGTTTGGTCGGCCAGAGGAGAACTGGTATAAATAGGGTCCTCGGAGACGACAAAGGACCAGGGTCAACAGTGAGTACCGATCCACATGAGGCGCAAAAGTCACGAAGGCGGAGAAGCGATTTGATGAACTGACGCCATGCGCCAAGCCCTCGGATAACGGAACTAACCGATTCTAGAGAACTTCGGGAGCCTAAGAGCCTCAGGTCCACGATTTTATTTTTGTTGAGTTGCGCCATCAATGCACCCTATTGATTCTAACCGCTAAGACTTTATAGAAAACATAAGTGCCTGCGGCCATCTCGACCGCTTAAACCAAACCATGACAGCGAAACGAAAACAGTTCGAGTAATCGAAACACAAAGAACGGATCGTATGTAGAATACAAAATTGCGACAAAAATGTGCCAAAGAATAACTCCTCCAGCCCCTGTAATCCACATAGGGAACAAGACACCCAGTTTTTCATTACAAATCGTGCCTCTTTTCTACCGACGAGCGAAGCAGCACAAGAGACCCGTCTTACCCAGGAACCAACAAGCACCAATGAAACGGACAAGTGCAACAGCAGCGTTCGACCACAGAAGAGCCTGGAAGAAACGCGACGTACGGTCGGTAGCAGTGTTCTGTAGAAAAGGAAAGACGTTAGTCCATTGGTTCGGCCAAAGAAGAAATAATCAATCACTATACATACCGTGAATCCAAACTTGTCCATACCGTCACTAGTGATGCACACAGCCAAGAAGGCATTACTGAAGATCCATAGTGTCACGAGACGGGTACGGAAACTCTTGTAGGAATCATCCAAGGACTTCTCATCCTTCTCCACAGGGGGCACGTAGGGAGTGAGAGCGCGCTTGACAGTGGCTTCAAATTGACTGTCAATATCAGCCTGGGGCTTGTCGATTTCCTCAATGACGGCTTCCTTGCCACCTTCCTCCTTCGTGGTCGTTGCAGACGGGAGCGCATCGGCTTTATCAGCACCCTTAGTACCCCACGAGACATCGTGCCAGTTGCTGAACGCGTACACGTTGAGAACGTTGATGTAGGATGACTGAACGAACATATAGGCGGGGAACGAGGTGAACATGTGCCAAGGGTCCAGGTACATGAAAGAAGCGACGAAGTAGAGACCGAAAGTAGCAGCCAAGGCGATGATGATGATACCGGCACCGGAGGACGAGAAGAACGACTTAAGGAACTCGCCGACACCCTTATCGGTGACGAAATCTATCGCATCACTGCTACTGAACGCACGAACGACCAAGTACAGAGCGTCGACGACAACGTAGATCTGAATGATACCGAATACAACGAAGGACGTCAGGTACGAGAAGCGAGATCCCTTGGGACGGTTACCGAGAGCGAGAATGAACTGCAAGAGCAAGAAGCCGAGGTAGATATACTTCACAATCGTGTTGATAATAGGGGTCGCCGATTTACCGAAGGGGAAACCCTTGTTACCATTGCTCTCACTGGGCGTTCCAACCAAGTCCATGATGACGGTGGTAGTCAACCAGTATGATGCCAGGGAGAACCATGTAAGGATAGTGTTGAAAACGTTGTACAACATCTGAATGTGCAAGAAGAACATACGGATGATGTTATGTCCACTCTTGTACATCCGACCGAAATGCATAAGCGAATAGAGACCGGCTGCGAAAGAACCGTTCAACCAACGACGACGCTGAGAAATGAATTCCGCAACACCTTCTGGGACATCAGTTTCACCCTTGGAGGCCTTGACGTAGGACAAGTGCCATTTGGAGCCAGCCTTGGCGACCAATTCGAAACAGAGAATACGATCTTCGGCCAAGAACATGTTCTTCTTGAAGATGTTCATACCCTCAATACCTTTCTTACCCAGTTGCTTCGAGAGCGTGTGATCACCATGGAAATATTGCTCGAGGGGCCGACCCATGATAGCACGGAAACGGTAGGCAGAGAAAGCACCAGGCAACACACTGACATAACCGAATGAACTCTCGAGGGGTTTGTCGAGGATATTACTGATCTTGTACTCGAAGTTCTGTGCCGCGACCAGGGGGTTAACCAAGTTTTTCCAGCCTTTACCCAACATTGCGTGAATTTCACCACAAGCACCTCCCAGATCCTTGTCGTTATAGAAGCCCTCCCACAACGCTAAGAGGGACTTCTGGCCGGGCTTGGTACCGGCATCCAGAAGGATACAAACTTCCGGATTCAAAATACGACCAAAGGCGTTGAACAGCCATCTGTGAGAGTTGATCTTTTTGCTGTTCTTCTGCTTCAAACAGAACATCATCTGCACGGGGGGCAAGGTGGTCGGGCCATCATCGGTGGGCCGGATGAGTTGCTGGTTCGGTGTCACGGACAATTGGGTCGTGTATTCGAACTATTTTCCGTTAGCTCACGCTCGTCGGTCATAAGCGAATGAAGCTTACAATATGAGCCACGGTCTCCTTGCCGTCGACGTCACGCTTCATGACACCGTCCTGATAGATACCGATGGTGGCGAGGACATCCAAAGTGTCCTTATCACAAGGATCAATACCGTCAAAGACCAAGGCGACCACAATCTTCTGCCAGGCCGGTCCACCCTTGTTCCAGAACTCAGACTTTTTGAGGTTCACAATATCGCGAATGTTCTGCATCACACCGTGCAAGGTACGAGAGGTGAGAGTCTTAT
Organism: Aspergillus bombycis; assembly: GCF_001792695.1. NCBI lineage: Eukaryota > Fungi > Ascomycota > Eurotiomycetes > Eurotiales > Aspergillaceae > Aspergillus > Aspergillus bombycis. The sequence continues at coordinate 163,404 of NW_019170046.1, read as the reverse complement.
CTTCGTTATAGTAGGTAACCGCAATCAACAACTCGGTATGTCTGTTATACATGGCAGGACGCAGGTTGTAACCATTGTGCAAAGTAAAGTCATTGGGATCACATGTCGCAGCGGTGTCTAAAGGTGCGAGATGACAGATTAGCTCCCATGCGACACTTTATGGACTGCATTTCAACTCACATCGCATGTGGGTAAACTCCTCGCTGCCACCCTCCAGATCATTCCGGTACTTGGCTTGAATGGCATTCTGGATAGCACTGGGGACGGGGTAGTCGACACTGAGGACGGAGCCCTGAACCAGCTTGACCTTTCTGGTAGCGTAACGTCTGAGACCACCGCCGCCGGCACCTCCTGGAGCCTGGCGCTGGCGCCATGCTTCCGTAGAGGAGGTTTCACTCCGAGCGTAGGGAGAAGCTACACGACCCGGGACGCCAAAGGCAGCCGCGGGGTTATCTGCCGATTGGCCGGAATAAACCGAACCCGTCGTGCTGTAAGGGTCATGAAAGCCCGCGTCCGGAGCATATGTTTCCGTCAAGCTGTATCCCGACGTGGGTCGAACGGGCGAGGTGCCACGCTGATGAGGGTCGTCGAAAGGACCACCGAAAGGGCCGCCCTGTTGGTTGGAAAGCAGTCCTCTTGACGCTTCTTCTTCATACTAACGAACCGCACAGTCAGCTCATCCAGAACCATTCATGTCGCTACGAGCTGCGGCGGAAGCAGAATCAAATCCTGCATCGCGGTCATAGACTTACAGTGGCGCCTTGGGGCAGGTCTTCCAGTCGATGACCGCCGTCGTTGTAGTTTGGTGACTGAGCACCATTATTATTGCCAGGCGGTTGGTATGCCATGGTTACAAACCGATACTAACGCGCGAACTGCACTCGCGAAGAAGTAAAGAAGAGGGGGCGGACACCGAGCGCAAAGAAAAACGGAAAGGGGTATCAGAAAAACAAGGAGGTAATAAGATCCCCGGACCGGAGGAACGTCAAACAGAACAATTGTATACTACTCGGTCAACGTGACAACAAACATGAACCGAACCGCGAGAGGTTGCACGGATCGAAAGGCGACGTCGTAGGAAGTTAAGTGTAAAAAGCACCAGGAATGTCGAAGAATTTCAGGGACAACTGGCGGAGGGGGTGCGGGCACAGCAGGAACGTGGAAGACGCCGCCAGGGCTATCAAAGAAGCCCGCGTACTCAAAGAGGTGCGGGATTGAGTGAAGACAGCAGGATCACTGTGCAAGACTCAATCGCGGACCACGAAGGGAAGGGGAAAAGCGTGTATAAACTGAGGAAAGAAGGTAAGAAGGTTTTCCCGAAAAGGAGTTTGGGATATTTTTATTTGAGGGGGCAGGTGATCGCAGGAAGGGGAAAGGATTAGAAAAAATGACTAACGAGAGGCAAGTCAAAGGAACGTACGTACTGCCAACTGCGAATGAGAAAAAAAAAATTGGATACGAGATGGACAGCCTTTCCCTTTCACACCACACCGTTAGAGTGGTCTGGCGAGTTATTATTATTTTTTTATTATTTTTTGGTATTTTAGCCTCAGCCAGTGTATTATCGGGGGAGGGCGAGGTTTGGGGGTGGTATTGGGTGGAGACTCGGATTCTTGACCAAATCTCTGGTTCGGGCTTAGGGCGTCCACACTAAATCCAGTATGGAGTAGACTGGGATCTTAAACCCGTAAGAAAAAAGAAAAGAAAGTACTACTCAGAATAAAAATACATCTATGGATGGAGTATAGATCATTTTTAACGATATTTTTAACCTTACCTGTAGATTCATTGGCAAAAATTCTAATCGGCAATAACCAAGCGAAAGGAGGAACTCACCGGACAATAGGTAATTCTCCATCGTACATGCCTCTACATACACAGTCTCCTTTTTCTTGGGGTCTCCATGTATTGGATATCAGGGGAGAACCCATTCCAGAAAGACTCCATACGGAGAGGGTCAACCATCTGTGTACTGTATCCCCGTAATATGATTACCAGTGTAATTCACTTTACCCACCCATGATCCATTTTCCTCATGCGCCCCGTTTTAGCAGGTGAATACATCAAAGAAGACAATACACTTCAATCCAGTGCTCAACCATTGTGAATCAGAAGCAGTGGACTGGAGTATTGAGTTCTTCATTTAAACATACTGAGAACATGACATCTATTGTCCCTTTGCTACTAACTAAGCAATATATATATATATATAGTAAAATTGAGATCTTACCCCCTATCGACTGATACAGCCAAGCATCGAATCACTCCACATAATGAATATAAGTCATAATCGAATGTCTATAGATCAAACCAATTATTGTTAAGGGTCTGCGCCCTGTGCAACAGCTCTCGTTAATCTGAATATATGCAGAGTACCCTTCCGGACAGAGTACCACCAATTCTGATGATTGGTATTCAATCAGCTGTGGTTGACAACATCAGGGTCCATATAAGCAGCTCGCCACCGCATGTCGGTGGAACAGTGTGACGCGATCAGTCCCTTCCATTGGCAGAAGCATCTTCATGGCCAACATTCCCTGCTGGGCCAGCATTCCACATCCCTCGCCAGCATGACTTGACTGCCAGGGGAAGGAGATAGCCGCATTGATGGCCAAAGTGTCTATACTCTATCACGACATCGCCATAACCGCGACGTTCACAACACGGTCGGAGTTGTTCGTGTTGCGCCTTGATCCACATGGAGCACCACAATGGACCTCCTATCTGAACAGATTCAAGAAGATCTTCAGTGAATCAAAAACATTTTGCGAAACACAACCAACCACTCTAATGATAGTGGAACTGATGACCCGATTCATGACTTTAGTTGATTCTCACACCGCCTGCACAGGGCCCTATGTGGTAATTACCATACCGTTCGGTACGGTTACCCCAACTGCCGTCCGACAAACACTTGGGATATTGGATCACCACTTTTCAGGGGGCGGGACTCGTTCGACGAGACCCAAAGGAGAATAGTGACACGGCCAAATATAGCCTTGTGGGGACCGTGGATGCCCACCCAGGAGGCCGTGTTAATCAACCGTTGGTCAACCCGACACCACCAAGGACGCTAGCCTCAAATCCTTAAAATCAGCCAAGCTCGTCGGAAAGAGGCGATGAGTCCAATGAGCGACTTGTTCATAGCCTTGGCCTTGACAGCCTGTTCAGCCGCGGTTTCACACTTGCTGTCAATGCTAAGGATGGGTAATTTTCAGGAACACCCCCGTTTCCACACCTCACCCAACCCTCTCACTTATTACAAACGTTGACATGGTTGGGTCCTTTTTCAGGGTTTCCCAGTTGGGCTGGAGACGATGACGATCACTGCCACACTTTGGGAGTTGCGCTAACCTAGGTTCAGTTGTCTTCAATCCCCCTCTCTCGACTTTGGTTGACTATTCTTGGAAATTTTAGTGACAGTCCACTGAGCTGTGCCACTATTGTGAAACTAGTGACATGGAATAGTATCTATCACTTCACATTTGTTTGACATCTGAAAGAGGGGGGTAATGGGGGAGGGCAGCAACAAAAAAAATTAATATGTTTAAAAAAAAAATTACGACTAAATTTCTGTTACAGAAAGTGTGGCTGAGATGTGATCATATCGGTTATCAGAAGCTCAGCCACCACTCCCGGCACATCACTTCCAGTTTCCTGACTCAGTATCACTCCAGTGCAGAAGATCGTCTTGAGATTATGATGCAGTCATAGCCCTATAGTTATCATAGATAATCAATAATATCAGAGCCGATCATTGTCGATACTTGCTATGCTTGTCTCCGCCACCCGAATAATGCTACTGTTCACGATTGACTTCGAAGTACTGCGGCCCGTAACATCGAGACTCCAGCGAGCATACTTATATAGGAAAAGTTGGAAGGTGCTTGCTACAGTATCTGATTTTTATCTAGGGCTAGTAGCTGTGCAACATAGGTTCTATCGCTTTGGTTGTTGATTCACCAATTCAATTGAGTTGGTGGGTCAGCCCTACCGTTGGCAGATATATATTGAAGACACCTCCATTATCTAACCATTGACCATAATAGCGTACAAAGTATTGTATGCATACACCATTTTCGGTTCCATCCATCCTTTTCTTCTCACATACAGCATCATACTACAGCTAGATAGCCATATCCCACGCTTTTCAGTAATCAAAATCTAAAAAACTCGTTTACGCGGAGTTGGAGAGGTGCGTATAGCATTGATAGCATGCTCTGCGGACCATAATTTATCTCAAAATCAAAAACCAAATTAAATTAAACAGATGAGACCGGGGACATTGAATTAGTGATCGTTGCCCTATCCCATAAAATCTATCAGCCTCAATTGCCCTGTTTACATCGTAGAGGAATTTCGAAATGCTACCATACTCGTACTTGGCTACGCCTAGGCCCAAGATGTGTACAAACTACCCATGTCAGCGGTCGCATTAATTCATACATATATAGTCGAGATCGAAGGAATTCTAAATGTTGAAGCGTCCCGAAAGAAAGAGACGCGGGAGTGTGTGATGTAAGATCTATCATCTTGCAGGCGTTTAGTTGCATTCTCAATCTGACGTTAATATCGGTAGCTCCGATTATGGGGCAAGCTTCACACGCTACAATTGCAATGCCAAGAGGCTTATGACCAAGTTTTTCTAGTATTGACCCTTTTCTTTCTCTTTCAAATGTGCCATGGATGCCATGCAATAAGCTTTACACGCAGCACGTTGCAATCTTAACTATTCAGAATACACAGAGCAGTTCCAGCCAAAGCGACAAAGTCAATGGATGTTGATGAGCCATCCTCCTGTGGCATGGATGTCTTCCAAATAGCTAATAATGAGGTGGTTCGATACGAAATGTCATTTCCCGACTAACAATAAATCATAGGGCATGGGTTGACAGATAGAGGTGGGGTGAGCTTGGCTTATTATTGAATTCCCGTCTTGGATTATGCACAGGAACTGATGATGACTATGGTTGAAACTTGAAACAAATTCAGCTGTGGCACACCTATTCCGCCGATTGCAAAATAATACGGCAGATAATTGTCGGACGAAGAGTTCAAGGAACTGATACCTTTAGGGCAGTTCGGCCTTGTGCGACGAAGGATCCAGGCTCTTGCAGAACCTCGCACTGTGCACATTCCGCAAATGACATAAAGTTGACAGGACGAACAGGTCCAGAAAGGTTTTTTTTGTTTCGAGGGTGCCTGAAGAGGTAAAAAGCGCAATTTGACAGTCAACCAATGACAGCGCATAATCAGTCAAACGACCTGGCAGAGTCAGCAGCCGCAGGGGACGGTGGAACTTTGTGCATGGGCAGTGCAATGCAGCCCTGCGATGTTGTTACTCCTTCCAGTGACTTCAAGTTGCTGACTGCGAAGGTGACTCTGCCTCAGGCCAACAGGTGGGCTTGGATCGAGGACGTCCATTGGTGGAGAGGTCACAATTTAATCTCCCGGCGAAGGAACGTGGATTGGGTCCAGACCGGCAGGTGAGTTCCAGACACGCCCGTCATTTGTCTTGGAGCCACGGCCAGTACTAACGATGTTGAATGAAGTGGTTTGGGGTGGTGTATGACACTGCGAGGTGGTTGGTTTAATTCCCCGAATAGTGCAAGGTGGCCCCCCTCACTCTTGCCGTCCCTTGGGAAAGGCAACCTTGGAACTGTCCGTCCATGGTTCATGTCAGGGGTACATGTCTAGCATCTGCTTGGTTGACTCGCATACCTGAGTGATCAGATCATTGATTGACTAATTAATTCTCCCGTTGAAGATCCCACATTCAGCGGAGTTGTTAGATAGTTTCCCAATAGTCGTAGTAATAATGCATCCGCCATTGGAATCATATGTAGAGGTATCTATCGTGCATCTGTAGACTGACTCGACTGCGTGGGACAGGATCTATACACCGACAGTCATCCTCAACTATCGGCCCCCCAGGGGAACGGGGATGAAGATGGAATTCTCATACTAAGTAAGACTCAGGTTCTTCTTTATTGAGGGCTTCTTTCTGTCGGTTACATCGTCTTGGTCCCGTGCATCCACTCCACTTGCCCAGCCGGGGGTGGTGGTGATAAGCCACGGAAGTGAGTGAACGTAAGCGTCCCGATTAATTAAACGAAAGTCAGTTCCATGCTCTCCACCTGATTCCACCGTCCACCCGTCTCTGAGTCTCTCTCCTCTTGTCTGATTAGGTCCATCCTCCTCCCTCTTACTTTCTTCCTTCCCTCGTTTGAACCTCTTTATTCTAATCATCTTTATTATTTCGCTGTCCTCACCACCCCGTTCTTATCCCTCGTTCCATTCCTCTTCCACCCTTCTTTTCTCTCAATTCCGGATACACCGTGACCTTTTCCTAGGGGTCCCGACCTGATATCCTTTTTTCCCCTGGCAGCCGCAACGCGTGTCCCCCGACGTCAACCTTCAACACCCACCTATCAATGTGCAGAAATTGACTTGTCCCTGCGCCGTACTTCGCCAGACCTTTCGACCTTTACCGGTCGTCCGCAGCACATTTCACCATTGACAACCAACATCAACACTGTTGTTTGTGGAGGACTATGCCCAATCCATCCGTCCATTCTTTTTCATAAAAGACGCTTTCCGACGTATGATCCTATCGTAACGCTCACGACTTGACGTCCGTTCGAGCCTTTCACTCTTTTTGAATCATCAATACACGTTCATTACGCCGTTGACCGGCCAGCCACTCTTTTTTTTTTATCTGTGTTGCCAGCCTTTTTCATTTTAACGACGATTCCCAATATCCGCATTTTTTTTTTTTAATTCCTCTTGTATTCAAACCGTCATCATGTCCTTCTACTCAACCGACCCGTCTTTTTCTTCTAACGGTAGGTACTTAGTTCTGGCTCACCGCATCGCTTGATGTACTGACCTTATCGGCGTCTAGTCTTGTCCGGTCGGTCCATCTTTAAACGATGTGTCTCATGCGATTCAACTGCCCCGACGTGCCCGTCATGCCCTTCTGGCGAAATATGTACCATGATCAGTCAGTCGTGTGACCAGTGCGCCACCACGAAATGCATTAAGACGTCTAGCAGTTCGAGCTCGCAGGATAGCTCGTCAGGGGGAAGTAACGCGGGGGCCATCGCCGGTGGTGTGGTTGGTGGTATCGCTGCTTTGGCCCTCGTCACGTTTCTGGTATGGTGGTTCGTCGTCCGCAAGAAGCGTCAGGAATTAGCCGAACAACAAGGAACTAGCGATGGGGAAAAAGCCAGCACATTTGCCGATGCTCGCCAAGCACGGAAGTCGACCAACTCCATTGCTTCTACCGTGCTCACTCGCGCTTCGAACGTCATTCAGATCGCCTACATTCCCGGTGTCACCAACCGCTCCCCCCCAGAAACGCCCCTGGTGCCGCCTGTGCCTCCGCTTCCGGGTGCTGCTCCCGATCAGCACTTCTTCATGCCCGGTGACCTGCGTGACTCGGCCTGGTCCGAAGCCTCCCGCCAGCATCGCAGCATTGCCCCCAGTTTGCGTAGCAGCGTTGCCACCACGATTTATCGGGATAATGCGATTGTGAGCCCCATGCCGGCCCAGCAGGCAATGCGCACCCGAGCCGCCGTGGTCAGCATTCACAACGGCGGTAACCCTCCGGGATCCGGAAACACGCTGGCTCCTCCCGATGCGCCTGCGGTCCCCGCCATCACGCAAGCACAGCTCGCCCGCGCCGGTATCAGCGAATCGAACAGCAACAGCTCTATCGTGGCGCGCACGGTCACCGCTAAACCGGTTATGGTGAAGGGCAGCATCAAAAAGAAGAACAAGAATGCGAACGGTAACAACACGCCTATGCCTAGCGCCACGTCGCCCGCCGTGCACACGATTGCGGAGCAGTCCGAATCATCGACCTCGGCTGCATCGAGTACGAAGCCACCAGCTGACCCGACCTCGGGATTTGACGCCAATTCGTCGGACGAGGAAGAAGCAGATGCGAAGCACGTCCAACACGGAAAGGGCGGATCACCGGCGCTTAAGAGCCCGACCGTAATCGAGGATTCGCCCGCCGTCGAGCAGAGCCCTTTCCACGATCAACCAGACCCCCAGACAAACCGACGCGCATCGGCGCGCTTGTCTCGACTCGAGGCCGATGAGGGCACAAGATCTAATCGAAGCAGCCGAATCCCACTCGAGCGAACGGAGAGTCCATTTTCCGACGCCAACGAGGTGAAATGAGTTTCGCGCATGCTTTTGTCTGTTGTTTTTCGTTGCAGTCTGGGTCCTGGTTGGCGACTATTGGCGTATGAGCACATTTGGGTCAATTGACCATGTTATAGAAACTATGTTGTCTTTTACTTTTCTTGTATCTATGATCCGCTATGGTTTTTGGATCGATTATAGGTCTTCCGATCATTCCGAAACTACCACGGGATTCACCGTGAATCAGAAATCCATTATCTCTTGACTGTTTACTGTTCTACTAGCAATTTAACACCACCCTTGGTTCAGGAAGCTTCTGCCCGTCCCGGAACCAGAACCAGAACTACATACAGTATCCCCCCTTAAAACAACCACCAATCATGGTCCCGACGTGGGACGTGTCCGGACCAAAACAAACATCTGACCAGATGAGACAAAACCGCCAATACTAGTATAGATCTTGCATTCCAGGAGGAAATAAGCAAACAAACATCCTCCCTTGGTTAAATCTCACCCCCAATCTCACCCTGAAACAAAACCCCACATCATCTCCGATCTTCGCCTAGACTGCGGAGATCAGAAGGATCCAAGAAAAAGCATGGACGCAAAGATGGTCCTGTTTCAGATGAACTTTATTCTGCGGTAAGATTGCGGAAGGGGCGTTGGTACAAGCCACAGCGGTGATCTTTCTCTCTCCCTATATAGATATATATGTTTATATATATGTTTGCCGAGACTAGAGCAAACTCAGGGGCTATGGGTTTTCTGTAGCTCTACGTAGAGAAACCGAGTCAGGTTGTCATCTGCTTACTTATGGCCAACTACTTGTCAGCCCTACCCTTGAATATATATCAGAGAGTCCGTCTCACTATACCGGTTAGCGACATTGATCACCCTCTAGGTAGACATTGTATCGGACAGTATCGATAGACAGTACATCATGAATACAAGTAGATATATAACAAGTTTGCAATAAACAATTGACATGGACAGGTAAGTATACACCTGTCCTCACCCCCTCCCACACAGTATACAACAAGTAAGTAGCGTTACGATGCACTTGAAAACCAGTAACTTGTTCGTCTCTGCTAATATCTGTGAAATTCTCATGTCCCTTAAACTTGTCAGATAGATTGGTAGAACCCTAGCCCAACTGTTAATGCTGGGTTTGAGCCTAGGATATATAAACCCTAGAGATTCCTGGCAATATAGCTCAACAGCCAATGCCACAACGATCCTGGCTGCAGCAGTTAAACATAATCTCTAGCCAGTGGGTCCATCTGATATAAATTGTGTTATATTTCCTTTCTATTTCCCACCGCCTATGATAATTCACCTCTTATTAGCCCTTGAAAACTGGTACGAAGCTCTGTCAGAGAGGAAAGACAAGTCCTGACGGTGGAAAAATGGGGCCCACCTAAAACGCTTCAGCAATATGTCTCAGAAATTTCTTAATACACGCCAGGCCCTTTTCCTTAACGCCTGATAGCTTTACGCTGGATACTCCTACGCACCAAATTGTGCTACCTTTTCTTTTGGTATTCCTTATGTTTTCTTGTAGCATTCCTGATATTACCTAAGTTGTTTCGATACACATAGAATAAGTGAAGAAGATAGAGAGTAGAAAGAGTAATCTAGGTATACCTAGGGGATACTTATATAATAATAATAAGAAGAAGTAGGGCCTCAGGCAGCGTATCCTGCTTTCCTCGACATATAGTACAGTTTGAAAACCATCTGGTAGAATATATGTTGCATTAGTATATTCCATAACACATGTACTACATTACTTCCATAGATATATTATAATCAAGATCATGAAACAAATTGGACATCCCACAGATCAACTTAAGACCATCCTACCATTATTCTGATCCAATTTGACCCGCAGAGTCTCAGCCTTTTCTCCGGCCGCCCTCTCAGACACGCCGACACCATACCCCTGATCCTGAAACAAGAACAACAGAGGAATAGGATCATTCCTCCACTTGGGAGCCCCCACCTTCCGACTCTTCCACATAGTCCCAAGCAGCGTCGCAGCACCCAACACCCAGACCAAACCCGGAAGAACAATCCACGGCCACCTGACCTCGACATAGACCACATTAGCCATCGCCCGTCCAGCCGCCATGAGCGCACCCACGGGGTCTGAGTCTGCCTTGATATACGCCGAATCACGAAACGACTTCGTCACCGCCGCGGCGACGTTCTCCATCGCGCATTGAAGCTTATCCAGACTCCCCACGTCACAACCAGTGATGTTCCCAATGGCCATGGCCTGGATAAAATCCGGCGCAGCGTACATATCAAGCGGGCCCGGAAGAAACGAGGAACTATAGCTAGACCGCATGAACCAGACCCCCGTGAAGAGGCCCTGGAAGAAGGTATCGAGCGAGGAAGCTGCAAGGCCGGAGAACATGAAGCTTGTGTTTGGGTTGATGCCCTGTTCAAGGCCCCAGGGCGGTTCGAAGTATATGCCGGCTGGGAGATTTGACTCGCGGTTGCTGTCCCAGGTGGCCTGGCTCTTTTCCCACGTGGCGATGGTGGTTTCGGTGTAGATGTTGTCCTGGACGGTGGCGTTGAAGCTGTGGACTACCGGCTGGATGGAGCATTCTGTGGCGTGCCACTTTGTGGTGTTTTCCGTAAACATGGTGTCCATGGTTAGGTTGGTGGGAGCGACCATTTGGATTGGGGGTAGGGTGGCGTTTTTATAGATCAGCGCTGTTGCGGCATGCACGGTTGCGATGGACATGGGTTGGAGCACGTCCATGCCGGAGAGGAACCATGCCGTTGTGTTTGCGAGCGGGAGAGTCGCTGTGCAGTTCGTGATCCCGTTATATCCCAAGGGGCTGTCTGTGACGGTGGTGCAGGTTGTGTTGAGCAGATCTGTGACGTCTGAGCAGCGCGCGCGGACTTCGATGGCGGCGGTTGGGCCCCAGGTGCAGTTGCTCGTACTGCAGATGTATTTGGGGGTGGCCCATGGCTTGGACTGGTCGTTGTTGAAGAGCGAGTTATATACGTTTGCTTTGACGGATGGGTCAACCCAGACGACTGGATCGGTTGCGTGAGTTATGGTTTGCGACGCATGGCTGTTGGGCTTGGGACTTACTGGCATAGTTCTGTAAAGGGGGCCCGGTGGTGTTGTAGTATGTACTATTTGCGAGGAAGGCTCTTTGGGAAGAGTCGTAGACTAGCTTTGGGAAGTAATGAATGAGGTTCTGCGTGAAGGGGTCAAACGCCAGTGCTAGAATCACAGCCAAGCTACCCCAAACTGCGAAGTGTCTATACAAAGGTAGAACCCGTTAGTGGCGGACGTAGAAGCAACAGAACAGTGCCCGTGTACTCACCGAAACCGCAACGTCCATATCAATTCTCCACTTCCATAGAACCCCCGACTAGCCGAATCGAATGTCCGGAGATTCGACATGGGTCGTGTCCCCTGCGCGAACCATACCCACTTCAACTGGCCCAGAGCCTCGCTGATCGTGTACAGAACACATGCCTTCGAGATCGTACTTAGCCAGGAGATGACCGAGTTTAGGGATACATGCTTCCAGGTGGGTTGCGGCTGCTGGTCAAACTTGGCGAGGATGACGATGATGGCGATGAGGGCTGCAGCTGACAAGACCACCGCCAGGACTTCCCAGACATACCAATCCGAGTTCAGCGTCCATATCAATTGTCTGCAGTTCCTTCGTTGGTTCTTCCCCCCTGTTTTCTCGGGAGAGGGATTCTGGGGTGGTACCGATTGGCGAAATATCAGTCGAAGCCCATCTGCACGTAGCACTTGATCTTCGCTCTGCGATATGGGTTCGTCAGAGGGTACACTCGAGATGGGCGAGTCCGACTGTGAGGCCTCTGAAGGCATATTGCTGATGTGGAATTATCCGCCAGCACAGCGGAGAGAGGTAATCACCTCCTTTCATTTCGGCATCAAGGCTGTGCTTAATAAATTCATCAGGGCTGTGCTTAATACTCTATTATCATAACTCGTAGTATGATCTGCATGACACGGGATATCTTAGCTCTGGTGCTAGAATTCTAGCCGCGGAATAGACAGCCCAATAACCGTTAGACGTTTCACAGCCTTGTGGTCTGCTGTTGGGAGGGGCAGTGCTTGGGGTCCAAAAGTGAGGCTTGGGTGGAGACCTTTGGGCTATGCTTGGTACTTACTTTAATTTATACGCCCGTGCGATGAACCTTGGGCTCTCTATTTATTGTCGCGGTATCGCGTGCGACTGATCCCACGCCAGTTGGTTTGTTTTACCCGTGTTAGCCCTAACCCCGAATTCATGCTGCCATGTCTCTACAAACTAGGCTTAATGCCCAATGGCACCTGACGAGATTGTTGCTAGCTGCAATATTTGTAACTGCATCATGAAGTTTGTCTAGTATTGATAAAAGAAAATTATGAATACAAGACTTTGCAGAATAGATTATTCCGAACATTGTAGTTACTTGCGACAGTCTGCTACTTGGATTTTCTAGTTTAATCTATCGGGTACTTAGGTGCAACCAGTCCATGTTCTTCTAACGAAATTCATGACTAATTTTGATAGTACTACGACAGGTTGCTGTAGACATTGACTAGTCCTCCGTTATTGAAGAAAACTCAGTCAGCTGGCATACATGTCTTGTTGCCTTCTTGATGGCCTTCTGGGTAGTGAAGGGTCCCGGATTCACGTCAATCCACCCACAAAGTGGTATCAGGGAATTAAAAAAAGGCTCTGACATATACACGTGGACTTACGTACTGCACACATATGGAAAACACGCAACATGGGTATGACGTCCTAGATCTCGATGAGAATGACACAAAGCCGTCAATATAAATGATACTGGGGACCTCGGATATAGTATGGAATTTCCACAGCTTACTTCACCCAGCTGTGACGCAATACTAACGAGAGGATCTGAGTGAGTCATTGACATCGTCGTCATATGGCTGAGACTTGAATAGATTCCTCCAATCCGCACTTTGTTACAGGGGTAGAGTTGACAAGCAGCTAGCCCTATCCACGTTTACCTGTACAGTAAGTAGGCAACCTGCCTCGTTATGTCTAGGTAGAGCTACAGAAAACCAATGACCCCTGAGAATTCTCTAGTCGCAACAAGTTTACAGTGGCTAGATTATGCTGCTCTACTGACAAGTAGAAATATTTTCTTCTCTTTATAATATTAATTATAGTATGCTATTATACAACTGGTAGCAGTAGTAGATGATAGTGATGACGAACTGGGGAAAGTTGACTAAGGTCATTCTTTCTAGAATATGAAAAGGCAAACTACAACTGAAGGAAAGTCGAAAGGCCACTTGAAGGAGGATAAATGATCTAAAATGGAGCTGTCGAAGTGTGGCGGTAGGAAGTACTCTGAACAAAAATACTGGAGATTAATCAACTACTCAAGTCTTAAAGCCATTGAAGTAATCTAAATAATTTGGGATAATTCAGTTGTTCAAGCAGGTAAAATAGTTGAAGCAGTTGAAGCAACTCAGGTAGTTCAGACAATTCAGATTGTTTAAGCAGTTCAAACACGCAATTTATCGTTGCTGACAAAACTAAACAAGAGAGAATATAAAAATCAAGGAGCAAATGGTGGGAGACTTGGATCACCGAATCCACTCACGGCGTCGTAATCTACTAATTCGGAGCCTACGCGATGAGCGTAGCCACCAGTCCAGCGAACCTATTGTCTTGCCATCTATCTGATCACAGTGGTCAGTGATAACCAAGGCTTCACAGTCGCGCAAGTATTTGGATATTGGACTTTCCAGTAGGTGCATAATTTCCAAAAGCTCTTGATTATCCACTGTACTTTCTCCATCTGTAGAACCTGTCTCGTTCGCCCGAAATAATTCCTGGTCGCAGTTGTCTGCAAATCTTGATAGCACTATTTCCGCTCGGTCCATAAATTCTATAAGTTCCTGATCCTCCACTGTAATTTCTCCATCTGTAGAACCTGTCTCGTTCGTCCGAAACGATGCCTGGTCGCAGTTGTCCGCATATTTTCTTGATAGCTCTCTTTCCACTTGGTCCATAAGTTCTCCAAATTCCTGATTTCCCACTGCACGTTCTCTATCTGTAGAACCTGTCCCGTTCCTAGGATCCCAACTCTGCTCGTAGAATAGCCACGGCTTCTCTTGCGGCATTAAGGCGGCCGAGACTATTCCATGAAGGAGGAGCGGCATGAGGAAAGATTCTCTGTGGCGGCGGAACGTAACTCTGGTCAATGAAGGCTGTAGTATCAGTCTACTAGGGTATATTTCGATAATCCCAATATACTGGGTTGGGGGTTGTTGGATCAACATCCGTCGCCAGCTGGCATTCTTGTGTAGGTATGCCGCTTCGTCAATGGGATCAATATCGGGGAAGGTGTATGCTATCTCGTCAAGGAAAAAATCATCAGGGAAACTGAAACCGCTTCCTGAAAAACCGTGGCCACAACTTGTCTCGTAAAAGTGGGTTACGGATGCGATCTGTGCCAGGGCGTTTGGCTGGTTTAAAAAAGAGAGCTTCCTGGAGAGCACCGGAATTTAGAATTAGGTCATGCCAGTGGTGACACACTCGTTGAACAGACGTGAGCAGAGTACAGGCATCACAGTTTAGAAGAATCTTCTCCAGAATCTCTGGGATGTAGAAGATTCCGTGTGTCTCCGTGGTGGTCATCTCGGGAGGGGTTCGTGTGGATGATAGATGAGTGAGGTATGCAGGATCTGTTTATCACCTATGCTAGTATTAGGATACTCGCTTGTTAACTGTGATCACCCTTTCGGATAGAGAGAAAAGATTCGTGCAGAATATGGAGGTTCTCTTCGACAGGGCACGCAAGTGAGAGCTCTTTTGAGGCGAGGTCACTTACTGACGACACTCTAGCCTATGTCTTGGTAATATGGCCAAGTAAATGCGCAATGAATACGTCCATCAATATTCTGCTCATATATATGTCACATCTCCATACAACTACAAAAATGTACTGGAATCAATCCCTGGAACGAGTGTGCCATTTTTCATAACTATACGTGTGTAACTATATATTGTTTCCGTCAATACTCAGTGTTGTTGGGCGTTGCACGCGAGACCTCTCTCATTATCATCGCCAGGTAGCCGATGATCTGCGTATCCTGGGCATCCCCATGCCCCCAATGAAGAGTCTGGACCGCGTACTATTCCAGAGCTAGCCCTGCCATGGTGTGTGCCCTATGTAACACAGTGCCAATTACCTCTCCATGACGATCAAGACGGTAGAACCGTAGAACTGGAATGTGTATCCGTCTGACGCTAAGCCATACGCTGCGCGTCGGTTTCTTTAATTTCGTTGTCTGCCCTCGAGCACCATGACTAGGGAACTGTTAAACTAGCAAAATAAGCAGCAGGTTACGTAAACGTACCCATATAGGCCAATAACTGTGCTTTCGCGGACTCTACATGCAAGAACTTCTTGGCTTCAACAACCAGCAAGAAACTTTCCATGGATCCCGGGTTCTTGTGCCAAAGGCAATAGTCCACGATCCGGCCGCTCCTTTTGGTGTACTAGCGTACGCAGTCTGATACGGGCCTCTAAGGTCCATTTGATTGGTTGTTCTAAGTCATCTGTGATGTGGAGCAAAGTATCAAACAACATTGAGTCTAGCCTACCGCGGGCTAATGCCTCGTTTTCTGTAGCGCCGCTGAGTGCATCGAGCTTTTTCATTGACTTTCCTGGACAATCAAAGGATGTGAGTATTATCCGATGGGTAAATATCGCCCAAGACTTACTAAGGAAGCTGATATTTATATTAGAGTAGTCTTCATCTAGTATCCATTGATACTGCTTATTCTTTCTAAGACCGAAGCACTTCTCAACTTCTTCAAGGTAATCCACCCAGGCCGGATGTCGTTCGACTGAAGCATCTTGGATATCTCACTACACCCCCTTAGGATGACCCTGGAGATATTATAGGATTACACACCTGTGATGCTCATTATGTGGCATAGCAAGGTTCACAAGTTGATGATGACAGACAGAGCTGGAGATGACAGACAGAGTTGGGGATGAGAGACAGAGTTGGGGAGGAGAAGGGGAAGGTGAAGAAGACTCATAACACAAGAAAGGCAGCAGGGGCGGTGGGACCGTTTCAGGAAGGAGCAGTGAATACATTTGCCACAGTAACAAGTTCTGTTATTACCATCAGCAAGTCAATGAATGATGTGCAGGTCATGCGGCCAGCTTCCCATTCAATTGCTTCGCTTCTTACTAGTATTCAACGTTAATTTCATACTCCCATTGCTACGCTCAGCTCATCTTTTTTATAAACCTTGGAATCCCAAATAAGGACGATCTTATGGAAGTCACGGCCCGTTGATTCTTTTTACTTCGTTGGTTCATCTCCAGGCCCTGTCTACTCTTTCTTCGCTTCCTTTTGGGTCAGGACGCATCGCGCCGATAGACAATACTTCAATACTGGGCAAGTTACTGCGTGGATTGAAAGGCAGTCGGTACACGAAGCAGGTGCAAGCTATGCATATGCCCATGGCCATGGGAGAGAGGAAAGGAACGTGGCATCGCTGCGATCTGTCGCTACGCAGAGTCGTCAAGATACTGGCAGCGATCAACGACAGAACATGGATTCGCAGATTCTTGGAAAGATGCCCAGAGAGTGAAACGGGGAGAGAGAAAGAGAGATCTGCAGGATCACCCAGGCCCAGCATATCTCAAGCTATTCAGATGCTGTTGTATAATTCATGTGGCTTTCTATATTATGATATTATCACTTCTCGTAAGTGCGACTACGCTATTCCTGTACCCTGTCTCCTTGTCTACTGCTCCTTCTCAAACAGCCTCATAATCCCCTGCATCCCACGAGCTGCAGCAACATCCAAAGCCGTTAGCCCTTGCTTATTCTCCTTCCTAGCATCCAAGCCACACGCCATCAATTCCTCGAACAACCACACGCCATCAGGCTCACTCTCACTCATACGAGTGTCTTCCCGCCCCGCAATGGCATGTAATAAGGTATCCCCATTATCATTAACCGCAAATATATCATGAACTTGGAACATCTGGCGGACATCCTCTTCCGCAGGTGGTGAGCCGATACCGTATTCGTCTCGCTCCTTGATTGTCCGAACAAACGGAAATAATGGAGTGTCTCCCCGGGCGTCACGGAAATTGACATCGCACCCGGATTCTACAAAGCGAACGTAGAGATTTTTCAGCTCAGCCTGGTGATATGTCTCCTTTGCTGATCGGGAGCTGTTGTCCGGGGAGCTATAATAGACTAACAGCGGGGCGAGAATGTGTAGTGCTGTTTCGCCATTCGGGCCTGTTATGAGGGGATTTGCACCGGCGGTAAGCAATGCATTAGTCATTTCAAGTCTTTCGTTGCCATCGGAGTAACTGAGAGCGTAGTATAGAGGGGATAGACCGGCGTTGTCGGTTATAGAAGAAGGTGCACCTCTTTCTAACAACATAGCGACGGTTTTGCATTTGCCTGAACGGATGGCAAGGTGGAGAGGGGTTGAGCCATCCTTGTCTGTGACGTTGATATTTGCGCCGGCACATATCAGTTCAATTGATGTTGACTCTTCGACCATGTAATATCCATCGACGGAGGAACAGACACTCAGTAAGGGGGTAAGGCCGTTGCAGTCTGTGGCTTCGAGAACATCTGGCCTAGATTTTAAGATGGGCCCAAGGCGGCCATGGTGGTGGGCGATCTGATGGAGGACTGTGCTGTTGCTATCCTCAAGCTCCAATAACGGGTTTGCTCCCCGCTGCAGGAGGAGGGCCATAACCGTCTCTCCAACCTCCCTTGCTTCTAAGGCGGCAGCTAGGAGGGGCGTTTCTATCTTGGGACCTGTCCCATATCGTCTCTTTGGGTAGTATACCGCATTCACATCCGCACCAGCATTCAGGATCATGGTTATAGCGTCACAATCGCGACTTTTTATGGCAGCAAATAAGGCTGGTACATGGCCCAGATTTATATCGGCGCCGTGGTCAAGGAGTCTCTGGACAAGCTTACAACCTCGGTTGGTTTCTAAAGCCACAAGAAGAGGCGTGGAGTCGTTATTGGGAGATAGTTTGTTGATATTTGCGCCGTGCCTTAGAGCCACCTCCAGAGTCTCATTCCTCCAGAAGCCATGGTTACGTTGACCGTGACTTTTGCCGGAAAGCGCACATTGTAGGACGGTGTTTCCATCCGAGTCTGTGATCTCAAGGTCTGCTCCTGCGTTGCACAGAGTCTCAAGTGCTGCGATGTTCCACCACTGCCTGCCCGCTGCGAGAATATGTGTAGCCGTGTATTTTGGGGCTGAGACCTCAGTAAATTCATCGGAGTCCACGTCGAATGGCTCTTCATATGAAGCATTGATATCGATCCCCAATCCTATCAACATAACTATCATCTGCAAGTTGGATAATTCTCGACCCGCGACAACGTGAAGTAGTGGGGGAGAGAAAGCATTGATATCCTTGACATACGGTGCCATAGCCTTCATCATGGATAAAAGACCCCAGTGCGCAACGTAGTGTACTGGGGTCAGCCCATCAGGGCCTTTGGTCAGCAGGTCAACTCCCGCACGTAATAGAGCATCTAGTACAGCCTCGTTTCTCAAGGATATAGCAGTTTGAAGAAGGTTATACGCGTCCGCCCTTTCAAGGCTAAGGCCTTGAACAATGTCCTCAGCGTGTATGCGTTTGGACGAGCATACCCGACCCATTAAGTCTCTCAGTTCACACTGTTTTGTGCGAATTGAGAGCGCATTCCATACATCATCGTGACCTAGATGTAAAGCGACATCGCAAGCAGTTTGACCAGAGCTATCTTGCATATTGATATCTGCGCCTGCACCTAGCAGTAACTGTACAATGTCTTGCATCATGTATGCTTCGTCTTCACGCTCGATAGCGAAGCTTAGATTCCAATGGGCATCAAGTAGGTCGCTCTGCAATATCGGGTGTATAAAACGTCGCAATGTGTTGGACTCACCGATAACTTGTCCCCACAATTCTCCTCCGCTATATTTACGCTGTTTCCTCAGTGCTGCCACATCGACTTTATGCTCTGCAGCCATGTGCAACGGGGTCCTCCCGTGGCAGTCTGCGATGTTTACCTGTGCTCCAACTTGCAACAGGTGATAGACACACTCAGAATTCCCTGAACTAGCTGCGTAGTGCAGAGGAGTGCAACCGTGATCATCCTTTTGGTCCAATGACCAGGAACTTTCCTTATATAGTTTACATAGCAGGCCCACGACATTGCTTTGCGCGGCGGCAGCCGCGAAGTGTAACGGAGATCGACCGTCATCTGATTGGGCTTGTATATCTGCCCCGGCTTGTATAAGTCGCCACGTGATGATTTCCGATTTTGAAGAAGCACAATGGATAGGCGCAAGACCTTCATTATCTTGTGCACTCACATCTAAGCCTAGATTGGGTTGCAAGAGGAAGTCTATCCGGTCACAGGTGCTCGGGTTAGTAATATTGGCTACTTTGTGTAGAACTGTTTGTCCTCTATAGTCTGTTGTGTTGGCCAGCCCACCCAGTTCAAGAAATACCTCGAGTTTGGTTTGGAAGGGGATGAAATGAGCGTCTGATACGACCGCATCATGAAATGGAGTGTTTCCGTCCATGTCGACGCCGTTGATGTCAACCCCTTCTTGCATGAGTAATTTCATAATTTTCAGCGTTGAGTTCAAGTCTTCCTCTCCATTTCCGTGCAGCGCTAGTTGAACTTGGGCAACTAAGTGGAGGCCTAATTGGACTATTAGAACAGCTAAGCATTCAAATATATCTCAGGTATACCCACATGACTTGTGCTGAAAGTCGATTGCCTTTGCATTAGCACCATTTTCAAGTAAACCAATGATGAAGTGCGTCTCCGCATTTGCGCACGCAGCAAGTAGGGCTGTCCTTCCCCTTCGGTCTCGAGATTCAAGATCTAGTCCTTTCTCCGTGAACAATGAGATAGCCTTTACTCTTTCGTGGCCGTCGTTTCCAAACGCTAGCTTATACAAACAGGTCTCTCCGGCTTTATTCTTGACTGTAGGGTCTGCGGATTCCAGCCATTTCTGCACGTGGGAATACCTGAGCATCCATGATGCGCAAATATGATGCAGTGCCGTGTTGCCATCCGAGTCTTGCAAGTTAGGGTCCGCACCATTTTCGATGAGCGGCGTAACATCAAGGCTTTTATTCATCGCGGCGGAGATAAGAGGCGTTACAAGATCTCCATGCCGACCATGGTTTATATTGGCTCCAGCGTTCACAAACAATTCTAGAACCCTAGAGTTCATATTATCACTTGTTAGATTGTGTAGGGGTGTATTTCCCTTGTTGTCAGTCGCACAGGGATTGGCACCATGTTTGAGGAGAAGTTCCACGAATCGTTCTGTTCTATCTGATCTACGGGGAGCACACATGTACTGCTTAGTCCAAGCAAACAGTGCAGTCTGACCGGCATCGTTTTTTGCTTCAAGATCGCAACCTGCTTTG
This sequence comes from Aspergillus bombycis, assembly GCF_001792695.1. Lineage (NCBI taxonomy): Eukaryota > Fungi > Ascomycota > Eurotiomycetes > Eurotiales > Aspergillaceae > Aspergillus > Aspergillus bombycis. Next base: position 142,773 of record NW_019170046.1, on the reverse strand, counting down.
ATCAGCAAAACACCTGTTCTCTTCCACTCCTCGATGCTGCAAACGTCCCCTTCACTCCGGCTTCTATATCCAACGGCTGTCCAAGCATGGATTGGAGTCTGTCCTTTTCCGCTCTTTGCGGTATCTATGTCAGATGGGGCCTCGGAACTGCCCAATTTGAACGATCTCGCATTTACATTGGCACCATAATGAAGCAGAATACGAACTGTTTCCGGTTCACCGCGACGCGCAGCTAGGAACAAAGCTGTGTTGCCATAGCTGTCGCGCTTGTCCAAGTTTTCCAGAACCGCGGGGTGCCTAAGAAGGGCTTCGAGAGTTTTCGATTGACCTGTAGCAGACGCCCAATGTGGAAGGACTGAGCTCTTCGAAGGGAGATCCAGGTTCCGTAGCAGTTCCAATACACAAGCTGTGTGACCTAGCTCAGACGCATATTGTACCGGTGTCTTCCCTAATGTAGATGGACTCCACCTCCAGTAGCCTTGGTCTTCGCAGGACTTTGGCGACATCGGGTCTGCACCAGCCTCGAGTAAAAGTTGCACGACCTTGACGTGGTTGCCCCTCGCTGCGTGGTGAATAGGTGTTAAGCCATCGATATCGATGGTTATAAATGACGCATTGTAACCTAAGAGAGCAGCTAAAGTCTCAAATTGGCCATGCATACAAGCATAAGTGACTGCTGTCCGATTAAAAGAGTCAGCAACATCCGGGTCCCCATGTACCTTTAGGAGGTGTTGGGTATATGCCGAAAGCCCAGCCTGAGCGGCGAGATGAATTGGATGAAAACTATCGGGGACTGTCTGGTTCATTTTTGCGAATATGAAGTCCTTCCAGCTTTCGAAACTGTGCTTCTCATTCTGAAAGAGAGCATCTAATTGTAATATGAACTCTGGGTCACTGGAATCACACTTGGCTGCATGGTAGAGTAGGTTCTGCGATGCGTACTGCAAGAATGGGAAATGGACCATTAGCTGCTTGCGGTCTGGCTCATGGTCTGCTGGCTTGGTCGGACGCTCAGACAATGACCAGGATCTGAAACAACCAGATAAGAGATAATCCACACACAAGAGAGTGAGAGACCGATGGGTTGAAGTAGGTGTTAAGACGGGAAACCAGTTGCTATTTTCAGTGGGAGTTGTCTCAGTATTGCGATTTCTGTCTAAGAGAAACTCGGTAAACGAGTGGTGAATGACTTGCACAGTTTCGTTATCTAAGATCTCTAGAAGTGGGCCACATGATCTACGTATCATGATTTTTGCATCCTGCGAGCTACTTAGCCCGCTGCGATCAGAGGAAGCATTGACCAAAGCTGCTAATTCCGTGATGCGAAGTGGACGGCAAGCGTGTGTGACCCATGAGAGTAGCCAGCATTGAAAGTGTTGGCTGGCACCAGAGCGCGAAGAGTGTTCATGCAATATGCTGACATACATCTCTTCCATTGAGCTAGGGAGGTGTTGTAAATGTTTCTTCACTGGCAGCTCGGATTGAAGAAGAATCTGATCGAGCATGAGACGGGCATAGAGAAACAAGCCTTGTGCTTTTCGGCTGAGCTTTTCCTGGACAACTGACTGACTTTCTGCCACAGCAGGATTATTCTGCTGGTAACCTAGACGGTGAGCTATGTATGTGGCAATATCCTGGTCCACCATTTCCCCTGCAAGACGGATACGATTCTGGAAGGGGCCTCTAAGTGCTGTCTGAAGATAAGCTTCTGGACGACTGGTTATTATCAACTTGATTGATTTCGGGCTCTGTTGCCCAAGCTTTTGTAACGATTGAAGAAAGCCATCATTCTCGACCGCAAGCTCATCTAGTGCGTCCAACAATACATATACCTTGGGAACGGCGTCAATGCCGAATAAGAGGAGGTTCCAGAGTTCGTGGAATGGAACACTATCCACAGTAGGGTGTAGAGCCAAAAGCATCTTTAGTCTTGCCTGAAGCAGAGCACTCTGACCTAAAAGTTGATACAGGCAATCTTGAACAAGCTGTCGAGGTTCGCTGTTTGTTTTGATGATTCGGCGGGCGAAGAAGAACAGTACCGGCATACCTTCTTCTTTGAAGGTACGAATCAACTTGGCGGCCATGACAGACTTGCCACTGCCGGGTATGCCTTGAAGCCATAAGGTGTTGATGTTTTCATCGTGCCAAGTCTGGTACTGGTCTGTATGGAACAGCCAGTCTCCGGTCCCGGAGGTATGGGCACTCAGGTGTTTCTGATATTCACTGCCCTCCGTCTCGAACTCTGTTGGGGAGAGCCAGATTTCTATCTGGTCAATATCATGGCTGGTAACTACTGATATTAGCTGGAGTTTGGCTGTATATTTAGAGGTGGTGTTCACACTTCTGGGAGTCAACTCTCCATCTGTGGGACTTCATTTAGCTTGAATGAATCAATTATGATATTGTATCCATTATTGGCTTCAATCACTCACCCCGCTTTTCCACGAGTACAAAATCATCGTTGTCCATGGTTGAGGTCACAATATTGAACGGTTACCGTTTGGAAGAGTACTAGAGCTCTTAGAGGTGAGCAGGTAGACGTGGAGCGGGGGAGCTTCTGCAGCCTAGTCAATACGAGTCGATCTACCGGACTTGCTCCACGCGCGACCGATTTCTATTTCTTGGCTTTGGTTAAGTCTAGCTCGCTTTAGGCCGTTTCTATTATTAATTCAACAAGTCTAAGTATATGTTGAGGATAAGTAGTTTCAGGAAAAATTGGTCCGCGAAATGTACTGTGCCCATTTACGTCGTAGTCATTCTGGCTCCGAAGTGCGACAAATCAATAACGTTGCCTCCTGTTGATATATCAAATATCGTGGACGATGCTCAGCTATCTATAACCCTGACAAGTGCTCCGAGAGTAGTATACCATACTCTCTGTTCTATGCTCCATTTCCCCATGTTATGTGCTGCCCGCCGCTTCATTCATCCGCTCCCACTCAGACCGACTTGACCAGGCTCAGCCGATGCTCTCAATATCTATCTGCACGGAGATGCATTTGTGAGAAAAGGCGTTGGTTGAGTCACAAAGTCGTGGATATCAGGATGTCTTGTCGTTGTCTATAATCTCATACTTCGTCTCGTTACAGGTCTCCCGAGAGAACATAACCTAATACTGCTAGATCTAGCTCTCGGATTTCTTAGAATCTTCTTTGAGAGCCACGATCCGGTTAAGTACAACCGAGTCTTCAGTACTATCCGAGTCCATCGCCTGTGTAATGGTAAGATATTAGCAACTAGTCTCTGCGCAGGCATATGAAAGGGAATCGGTGTGCTTACAAAGTATGCAACCCGCATGGCTTGGAAACGGACGCCCTCAGGCCCAGACTGGGTCTTTTCGCCCTCAGCCTGCGGCCAAGGAGCACGGCGGCGAACCTCCTCAAATCCAGCGTTGACAAGTGCATCAGGGTAAACATTCTCACTGTCGGGATTAATGTCGTTGAGGAATCCACCTTCCGCGGCCATGGGATTTTCGGACTTGAAGAGTGCATTATGAATCCGAACTGTGACCTTACGAGAGCCTTCTGGGACCCACTGAATATATGCCTTCGGCTTCGGAGCGTCTTTCGCCAAGACAGCTTGAATCTCTGTTACCTTGCCGGTAGTCGGGTCCTTGGAGAAAGAAACCGCCTTAATAGGATGGGGCACCTGGAGCAAACCGACGGTCTGACCTGGCGACAGGCGGAAGAAATCCTTGGAAGAAACTTCGCGGAAATCGGACCGGTCGATATAAACAGTCGACGTCATCTTCAACTTATAGGAGCCAAATTCGGGCTGCTTTGGCGAGAAAGGCAATACTAGCTCTTGTCCGTCTAAGTCGCCGATGTCTTGGATCACGACGCGAACAGGGTCTAGGACCAACATGAGGCGAGGGACGGATGTTTCTAGATAACGGCGAACCGTCTGTTCGAATCGTGCAATCTGGATGGTGCTGAGTGACGTAGTCACACCTAGCTCGTTGATAAAAGAAAGAATAGCACCAGGGGGCACGCCACGCCGGCGAATACCAATCAAGGTATAAAGACGAGGATCATCCCAGCCGCGTACATGTCCCTTTTCAACAAGTTCCCTCAAAACTCGTTTACTCATGACAGTACCACTAACATTTAAACGGCCTAAAAGTTGCGTAAGCAGGAGCTTGACGTGGTCAACTACAGCAACAGAAACCCACCATATTCGCGCTGCATCGGCTCATAGACACCAAGTGTCTTGTTCAACCATTCGTAGCTCTCACGGGCAGTAACAAACTCAGTTGTGCAAAGACTGTGAGTGATGCCTTCAAAGCTATCGCAAAGACAGCTGTATAGAGGATCAGTAACCGTACATCTGAAGTACCTTCACGCCAGAAAAAGCACTTACTGGGCAAAATCGTAGGATGGATAGATACACCACTTGGAACCAGTACGGATATGAGGGGTACGGTTCTTAGGGATACGGTAGGCGACAATATCCCACATCTGAGGGTTTCCGTTGGTGAGTAGCTGCTGGCGCATGCGCAAAAAGGCTGTCTGCGGCTCGTATTTCCCATCGCGCATATCGCGGAATTTGATAAGGTTGGTTTCCACATCCTGAGAGGCGTGGACACAGTGGAATCGTGGCGATTTGCCATCTTCACCCCCGCGTTGCAATTTAAGATCAGCCTCACCGCAGTGGCAGACGTAGGCATTGCCTTGCTGAATCAACTTCTCGGCAAGGTCATACAAGCGCTGGAAGTTGTCACTCGAGTAGGTAATCTCATGAGGAGTAAATCCTAAGCGAGGTAAACCAATTAGCGGAGCGCACTAGATCAAGTCCATGCGGGAAACCGTACCAAGCCAGCGAATTATATCCTCGATCGCATCGAAGTACTTCTCCTCCTCGGCGTCCGGGTTCGTGTCGTCGAAGCGAAGCATAGTTACACCGCCATGGTATCGCGCAAAGCCGAAATTAATCGCGATGGCCTTGGCGTGGCCGAGATGGAGATATCCATTGGGTTCGGGAGGAAATCTCGTTCTGACGTTTGGCGAAGGTCTCAAGTTGTAGACTTCAGCGAGGAAGCCCTGCTTGAACATAGCATCGGGATCGAGAGTGGGCTCGACTGATTTAGGAGGAGTAGCAGCCTTTGTCTCTGGCTTGCTTGGCTGGTTCTCTTTCGCAGCTGCCTTGGAGGCCTTCTTGGCTCGTTTCTGCATTCGTTTCTTGAGCTCGCCCTTGGAAACCATCTCGCCCGTCTCCGGGTCGAGCTGGAGCTTGGCAACTCCCTCCGCAACGGTGTCGGCCATTGTGGCTTTCTTTGCAGGATTTGCAAGCGCTAATCGGTGGTAGAGTGTCGTGGATGGGAGGTTTTGATTGAATTCCCGCCGATGTGTCATAGCATCCAGAACCCCGCCAGTGGCAGCCTTAGTTTTTCCGTAACACGAGGGGCATGTGTCACGTGCTCCGCTGGAGGTCCGCAACTGCTTATTAAGCATGTTATACACTCACTTCAATCTGGATACTAGTTCTATATAATTCTTCCTAATTAGGAAACTAGCACATACGACCACAGGGTGTGGAGAACAGGGCTTCCCGTCCGCTCAGCCGTACTTAAGCCACACGCCGGGAGGTTAGTAGTTGGGTGGGTGACCACCAGCGAATCCCTCCTGTTGTATGTTTTTTTGGTTATTTCATCATCTTTTTTTTTTTTACTCTGGCAAATAGATATGACAACTGTAGCCCGTTCTCTGCAACTGTATGTGAAATAAAAAGAGCACATTAGGTGGGTCAAACTCTCCTTGAGGAAACTATCTTATTGTCACTTGAAGAATGGTGAGTTATTGCTTTTTTCGTTGTATATATGCAGATTCCTGGTCAGTAACTTGTTCAAAATATCAGAACATGTGCTTTGCCTTAAGCGAACAAGGATGCGATCTCTTCTTCATAGAGAGCCAAAGTTTGCAACCTCGCCACACTCCCTTTAGCCGTCACAAGAAAAGGCTTGTCCTTCGTGGCGAAGATCAACCGCTCCGAAGAGAGCTTCACACAGTCATGACAATGTACATTGACTTTCTCGATATAGGGCTTTAGGCTTTCCTTCAAAGCTGTATTGTCCAGCTCCACCCCAGGAATCAACTCCACAAGAAGAACTGGTGATATCTTGCCATGGCCTCCAATGATCGCGGTCTTCACGCTAGGATGAGCGATGATCTCTGGTTCCAGCAGCGAAGCATGCAGTCCGTCACCATGGGCTAGATATACGTAATCGTCGCTGCGGCCGATAATCTTCCATAGCCCTTTGTGCACTGGATGCTCGATCCACAGATCATCTGTTCCGAAAGAATCGCGATCTGGATAGACTTGAAAAATCTGCTGCATTGCGCATTCAGGACGACGTACGAATACTAGCTCGTGCAGGTCGTTCATGCGGTGTTCGAACTCCGCCCCGGAATGCTTTTGGAAGGACAGGTAATCCCATGCGTCCTTATTTTGATGGATAGTTGTAAAGTACCCGCCTGCTTCGGTGCTGCCGACACATGGGACAACTTGCGTGTAAGGTGCAAGCAGATTTCCAGATTTGGCCGAGAGAGGAGCACCAGCATAATGAATGTACTTAAGCTCGCGTAACGCTTCAACACCTTCGGGGAGGAGGCAGAGTTGGTCAATTAGAGCGGGCATGAGAAGCGCACCGTCTATACGGCCGTAGTGGAAGATATCTATAAGAAGTTTAGGGGTAGGGGGTCCTGGAGGCCCAATAACGGACGTCATATTCACGAACCCAGTCATGGCAAGACTCATCAACATGCCAACAAACTATGCTAGTAAGCGTATATCCGGAATCAAGAAACAGGCTCGGATCGAAGTCTTACATGTAGCGAGGGCAAAGGGGTGTACCACCTTCGCTGGGCATATTGATGAATATGAGTTTCTTCAATGTCCGGCAAAGAAGCCGCGGTATCGGCACCAGCCATCATTTGATGTGTATAGGTGATCGGCTTGGGATTTCCTGGGAGAAGGTTAGTATAGGGGTTGGGTGAGTCGAATTAAAAATATACCTGTTGTGCCTGAGGTGTGGAACACCAGCCACGGATCATCTTTTCCTTCATCCCATGTCTTACCATAAACTACTGGCGATGCTGTATCATCCCGGAGAAACTCCTCAACTCCTGGGACCGTGATACTCTCGATATGAGGTGCCTTTTGTAGAATAGCATCTACAGGACCGGCCATTTCTACCGGCCTGAGATACAATTGACAATTTTTCTTTTCCAGAATACGCAGCTGAGCCTCTGGCGTGATTAACGGCGAGGGAAGGATCATCTAGATTTTGATCAGCTTATCTCGTAGTTCCTAGTTTCTTCGAGAAACCTTTGGATAATATACCACTTTCTGTAGCTTTGCCACGGCTACAGCAAGAATCGCATATCGCAGGTCCTTGGGACCTGCATATGCAAAACATTGAAAGGGCTCGGACGTCGTCGGAAGGGCTTGACTTAGCCACTGAGCTGCGTGGTTTGCTGCGTTGTTCAGTTGCTGGAAAGTAATGTCGCGGTACCCCGCGGAAAGATCCTGGTCGTTGATGGGAAGCGAGATCCAGGGATTAGTGTTAGTGCCCTCTTTGGCGCGGTTCTCAATGACAGTGGCTAAGATGCGTTTGCCGTGGGCAGCGCCAGGCAATGGAAAGGTAGCAGAGACCATGGCTCTACGTAGATACTATTGCAAAAGGATGGAGGATCATTCGGTGGTGAGGCAGGGAAAAGCAATGGGGGCCAAAGAGGGGGGAGTGTCTTTGTCTTTATATCCTCTAGTGGACCCCGTTGGCAAACCCAATGCAATAGTAATAAATCAAAGTTACAAACGCGCTCCGAATCATTCCGGAGCTGCAACACTGTACACTTCCCTTTGTGTTTTACTGCTGGTTCATTATTCATGCATTGCGTCGGATCCCCGGTGTGCGACTGCTCCCGCAATCCCACCAAGGATTAATATTCACAACAAAAAACGATAGACATATATATACATCGCACAAATTTCCACAGGAAGCACCTGCCTATTTACTTCCGGCCGGTGTAGGCCCTTGGACGCTCGCCCGATTTAGATCTCTGTCAAACGACCTGAGCGGGATATGTCCTTGCTTCGCGTAGTAGTTCATCTCATACCCTTTCCCATCCTCTATAGTGAAAGTTCTCTCAACTGTCACGCCGCTTTCATGCGTTGTCTTGAATTGTTTAAACCACCCAGGTAGTTTTCTCAATAGTGGGCGCAGGCGCATACTGCACGCAGCGGCCATATACATGCCGCTTTCAACGATTGTCCAGCTCATCAATTGAACATCCGTCCCTAGATAAGAAAATTTACTTAGCTCAAAGATCATCTAGAGTTGAGCGCAGGGTATACATACATGTAGGATCTTGCGTAGACTGTTCTTGCGACGTGAAGAAGGAAGCGGTTCGGAAGCAGGACGCAATCAAGCCTCTGACATCTGCATTAGGGCAAGGGTTATCGGATCGATGGGTTTGTTTCCCCTGAGAAGTACTCACATGCTACCAGAGAGAAAAACAAACGAAATCGCTACTCTCTTGGCTATTGATGCCTGTAGGTTCCACACTGTGTGCGCGGGGAGTACCATGATGGCAGCATCGCCGACTATATTCAGAATCCCACTCAACTTAAAGAACAAGAATAGATTGATGCATGTTCCGTCCCCAGTGCGATCCCAGAAGTATGCGAGTGGTCTGCATTCTATGGCACCGGCAATCGTTTGCGAGAGGAGGAATAGGACCATATAGACCATCAGGAGAACGGTGCATTTTCGCGCAACACCTGGCGTAAAGATAGTATAGAGCAATACCAAGACGGAGACTCGCGAGAAGCAGTTTGAGTATGCCGAGACCCAACTGAGCGAGTAAAGCAATTTCCCTCGTACAATTATGATATTTGGGTCTTCCAGCATCAGTGCCTTGACATGGCGACCGGCGCCACCATGGGTGACCGCAACTGAATTGAATCCATATTGATCAGCGCAAGGGCTCTATGAGAAACAATATGAAACCAAAGCAATGAGAGGTTCAAGCTCACGATAGCCACAAATACAGGAAGCTAACGAAAGAAGATACGCTGGGAGCAACAGCATATCTTCCAAGCCAGTCTTCACATTCGGCAGACTGCGGATATAGAGACGAAGGGCCAATAATACAGTTGTAACTACCAAGATAACCGACGATGCTGCGACGAGCCGAGCCGAGATATTTTCTTCCAGATACTGGGGTGAGATTTGTTCTCTCGGTATTGGTGTGCCAGGCATGATGTCACCAATGTGCTCTTAACACTCACTACCGAGGGAGAAGAAATGTATAGCGTCTCTATACACAAGAGCGCCTGCCATTGAAAATGAGAAAAATGGGAGACAAGTCGGTCAGTCTGGTTGTGGATAAGAAGAATAATGACCATGCAGCTGTCGATATCTGCTGCACACTCCAGAGCCAAATGCTTACATGCATGTTCACAGCCCCATACTATCAGGGATTAGGGCCGTCACATCAGCGGCAACGCATGGGCTATGTATGCCTGATACGGTGCCATCTTAGTTGCTCCGAGGCTTATACATGTAGCTGCAATGCAGCCAAGGCAATATGCCTTGTTTGAAGCATGATTGGAGGGGTTAGTTACCTACACCAACGCACGGGAATACTATCTTGGGAAAATGTCTCTGCAGAATGGCGTTATGTCGATCCCAATCAGCATTTTGCCGGAGGAGGGGTACATGCCAACATGGGCGTTACCCGGAGAAAACTGGATATACGCAGAAACTGCGCTAGTATGGTCCTCGTACTGACTAACTCTCTATGGGGTTAATCCTCTAGTCAGCAATCGATCGTCGGAAGCTACTTGATCCTCAATCCTTGATCCGAACTGTTACCTCTGTATGCACTAGTATTACTGCATACAGCCTGCAGTTAATAAGATTACATATTGTAAATGTGCTACCCCGATTAGCAGACGGACACATAGGCAGGCCTGAAGAGGCCAGACGGGGTGGATATTCTCCACTCCAATATCGACGCTGCAGCTACTCTGGGGGCCAAATGGCCGCTGCCGGAATGCGCACGAGGTAGAGCGAGGATACTATGTACGCAAGTGAGCAACGATCGCTTTGCGCACGGAACTCAGCCAGCCCTACGAATTTACAAGCACGAGGATGCACGCCGTGCCACGGTTCAGCCTGGTTGCAGGCAACCGCATTGTTGTAATTTCCCAGGGGGGTTGTCTACTAGTAGTATTTGTCAAAATAAAAGCGCCAATAGATTAAATGGATTTAAATAGATTAAAGAGTAAACACAAATCGTATGTTAGAACATTGGCATATCCAAATTATTTCCGCCCCTTAACCCGTCCTCCCAGCGACCGGGATGATAGATTTCCGCGGACAGATAAGACGTTAAGCTGAGTTGACCACGTTTAAAGGCACAGGCAATGTAAGTCTGGACTCCACACCCCTGGTCTAGCGAGCGAAACGAGGCGTACTGCTCTAATGCCTTGAGGAAACGATCCTGGTACGGGGTGCGTCCACCGCGACGTTGCAGAAACTCCACCAGGCCCACGGCAATCGCATGGTCACTTTGACCGTAATGCCGTACAGGAATGTATACTTTGGTCTCAGGTTGTTGATTGCCAAGTTTAATATCAAAATTATACAGCACGCCTGATGTCTCATGTGATTTCGAAGGGAGTTCCTGGTCATGTGAAAAGTCAGGCGGCAGACCAAGGACAAGAGACCACAGCTCTCGCAGTTGCTCCAGCGCGCAAGCGTCCCACGACGACACGGTTCCGCCCGCAGTTAGCGTGTCTTTGACACTGGCAAAGCTGGTCGACGGACTGCGAAAGTAAATTTTGAGTTTCGCTGCGGATGGATCGACACAGTCGACGGCCACACCAATAATATGGGCGGGAGTGCCACCTTCTTCCTGATGTCGCAGGAAACCCTGCAGCGGGGGATAAGCGGACAAGTCGGAGAACTGTGGTAGCGTTCGAACGGCGTCGTCGAGAACGGCGAGTCGTGACTGACCGGTCTGTTCCGCTTTTACCGGGACCAGGTACATTTTGCACATCATACGACCATCTCGACCGAGGTCGAACCCAATGAAAACGGAGGAGGGACTGGACCCATCGTGGTGGGCCGCTACTTTGGCGGACGTATCTCGATGAAAAGCACGGGCGAAGTGGGCGAACCACGTCCAATCCGCGGCGGGCAGTTGGCGCCGAAGGTGATCGGCATATGCCATCGGAGCTTGGTGGTTGTATGGATCCCATTCCGTCCCTGCGAAAGGGCCGATTGGCTCAAAGCTATATCGGATGGTTGGTCGTTCTCCGTCCCAGCTCCAGCTATATTCCAGTGGAGAATAATCATCGGTCATGAAGCTTTTCCACTGAGGTGCCTGGCCCTGGGTAGGACGTGCACCTAAAGCAGGCGCAACACTTTGGGAGACGAAAGTGAGGTGTTGTTGTAGCGAGGCAGCGTCATATTCCGCTCCTCCCATGAGCGTTCTCAGTGCAGTTCCCACTGCATTTTCCCAGAACTGCGAATCCACATAGGGCTTGTCGGCAAAGGATGTCGTGTCCTCTGACTCGGTAGCAATAGCCGTAGATATGTGGCTTTTCTAGCCTGAAATTAGTAGTTTGTCTTGACAATGTCGAGGAGCAAAAAGAGATCTACAATATACCGGAACGGTGTAGGGGCTCAACCTATAGCGGATCTGAAGTAACCTGGTTGAGCCGGACGCGATGATATTTCTTCCCCATAGAACAGGCGTCATAGTTGATCTAAGTGATCAGAATATGAGGACAGTTGTGGAAATATAAATAGTGAGACCCAGGCCTCCCTAGTTACGTTCAGCCTTTCGCCTTGCTCATATCTTTCTGCCATAATACCGATGCTATTGGACCAACTGATCGAATAGTGTCGGTCTTATTTGGCTTGGAAAAATGACGACCGAAATGGGGTTTGCCCCCACAGTGTTCGCTCTTTCGTTGGAGGGGACTCATTCGTGGGGATGGGCCGTTGGTGCAGGGGTAGTGGTGATATTCGTGCTCTATCTTACACAGCGGATTGCTTATGGCAGACCCGCCTACGCTCATGGGTGTCAAGCACCCACACGGTATGCCCACCGGGACCCTTTCCTGGGGTTGGACTCTTTGCGAGACTCCATGCAGGCGAGGAGATCCGACAGATATTTTCGAAGAGAGCAACAACTACACCAAGTATATGGCAACACATTCATGTCGCTGCTGTTGGGCAGCTGGATGGTGAATACAATTGAGCCAAAGAACCTGGAAGTTCTCTTTTCTACTAAATTTACCGATTACGAGGTTGGATTCCGACGTCGGAATGCCTTTGCCCCCTTATTTGGCAAAAGCATCTTTCAGAGCGATGGAGCGCGTTGGCAAACATTACGATCACAGCTACAACTATGCTTCTCGCGGGTACAAACATCACAGTTGGATCTCCTGGAGCGTCACTGTCAGCGTCTCCTGACAGCCCTTCCGCCCGATAACCAGAACTTCGATTTGGCCCTCTTTCTCCATCGATTTGCTGCCGATGTTTCAACAGACTTCCTTTTTGGAGAGTCAATCAATTCCCTCGAGAACCCTCAGAACTTGAACAGCGGAGCCTTGAAGGCGTTTGCCGACACCCATAGCACCTGCGAGCTTCGATGGCTGCTGGGATCCATGTCATGGATTTGGCCTCAGCGGACATTCATGAAAAATGTTCGCTTAACCCACCGCTTCATCCAACGATACGTCGATGCGGCGTTGCAACGGGAAGTCGCGCCACCAGCAAAAACTTCAGAACAGCCAAACGAGCAGCGGATTCTGTTCATCGACCAACTTCGTCAACGAACGCAAGACCCCACTGCACTTCGGGATGAGTTGACGACATTATATTTTGCAGGAACAGATGCCCCTGCCGCTTTGCTTATCAACCTATTCTTTGTGTTCTCTAAAAGGCCGGATGTGTGGGATCGTGTACGCACTGAGATCCAGTCTCTGAGAGGGAAGCTGCCCGACGTCCAACAGCTCAAGGGCCTCCGATACGTGCAGGACTGCATCCGTGAATGTAAGCTATTGGATTTCTCTATGACCCCGATGGGATCATGGCCAACCTTGACGACTAACTCTCTCTACCTAACTACCTAGGTCTTCGCCTTTATCCCCCTCAACCCTCCAACTCCCGTGTGGCCGTACGCGACACCATTCTTCCCGTTGGCGGTGGTCCAGATGGAAGCTCGCCCGTGTTAGTGCCGAAAGGTATGATGGTTCACCTTTCAGTCTATGCGCTTCACCATCGAAAGGACCTTTGGGGCGAGGACGCGGATGAGTTCCGCCCGGAACGGTGGTCCTATGAAAAGCAAACCTGGGTGAGAAGCTCTTATCTTTTTCAGTTGCTTTGCATTATTCTAACTGAGACGCGTTATCATCGGAGTAGAAATATATCCCGTTCCTCGGAGGTCCCCGAAATTGCGTAGGCAGTAAGTTCCCCCCCCCCCCCCTGTTCTATATTAACGCTCGATTTATGATCAAGTGCTAACTAATATATCTTGCCAGTGGATTTTGGTCTAAACGAAGTGGCGTACGCTGTCGTACGAATGGCGCAAAACTTCAAGACCATCACCAGTGTCGATCCAGACGAATGGGTGGAAGGGTCCAGCATCGCGCTGGAGTCGAAAAACGGGGTTCAAGTGGCCCTGTGCAGGGATTGCAACCGAGGAGGGACGTCGGTAAGAGTCTAGATAGACATCCCTCCTGTAAGATAGAGAGAACATGGCGAATCTAGACGCAGCAATATGTAACGTAGCACACATGGGGATGGTTGCGGTTCAGTGGTTGGACGGATATGGTGAGTCGGACTCCACTGTTGGCACTAATGCCGCGTATATACAGCTAAAATCCCCCTAGTTTAGTGCTGACAATTGGTGTACGAGTCCTCTCAGGCGCCTATAATAATGCCCATTGAAAGCCTCGTTTTGATTCAGGCCCCACGTGCAATATACAAAAGTACCGGAGACTCAATGAAATACAAATGAAACCACGACGATCATTTACCTATCCAAGCACTTCGGCGCGATACGATGCTACCGTCGTGCCAACTCATCCTTCCGCAAGTGTACTTTCGATCGTCGGTTAAAGAGGCTCGGAGAAGATTGGCTGTGCTTCTTGGCATTGACTGAACCTTTCTTGATTTGCTTGTTCTTTGCTTGTTCTTGTTGGTTGGTTGGTTTTATTTAATTTATTGGGTTGGCTTTTTACCGGGCATGCTTTTCCAGGTAAGCCGTCAATTACACCACAGATCTTGAAATGGGAAAGTCATTCGAATTTCATACTTCACTGGTACTGCAGCAATGGCGTCTGCTGAATGAACTGCTTCGCGGTGCCGCCGAGGATTTGGTCCTCAATGGCAGCGGACTAGATATTCCTCATGTGGTTTACATTGCTAGGTAAAGAAATCCCCGGCTACACCGTGTACTCTGCGTTGGTCTAATCTATTCCAAACCCTTATAAAGATATGCTGGCAATGTGAGCATAGACCCTACTTCCTACGAATCCATTAATCAGAGCCATGCTGCCATTGCCAAGAGCCTTTCCCAAGGGGACGTCATCTACGGTATATCCAGATCACCTTATTTGTAACCCAGGAAGAATGAACCCCTAACTGGCTGATCCAGGAGTGAACACTGGATTCGGAGGCTCAGCAGATATACGCGCAAACGACGTCCTCGCACTGCAGCGCGTTCTAACCCGCGAACTAAGCTATGGTGTATTACCGCCCGGGGCGCGTGATCCTCGCCCTTCATCTGATCGCCAGAAGTCCGCATATCAGGCGTTCGATCTGAGTCTGGAACATGCAGCCGAGTCTCACCACCTGCCGCTTCCTTGGGTGCGCGCTGCAGTCTTACTGCGCCTGAACTCGCTGGTCAAAGGCCACTCGGGCGTCCGGCCCGTTATCGTAGATCGCTTACGGGACCTTCTTTTGAAGAATATCATCCCCATGGTGCCGATGCGGGGGAGTATCTCAGCCTCGGGAGATTTGAGTCCTATTGCGTATATTAGCGGCGTGCTTCAGGGCAAGCCAACAATTCGAGTTTTCCGTCCAGGCGTTGGACGCGATGTATATGCGGACGAGGCTCTTGCGCAGGCCGGTGTGGAACCGATATCCCTGACAGCCAAAGAGGGTCTCGCGATCGTCAATGGAACGGCCATGTCGGCGGCGTGCGCCACGCTCGTGCTACACGATACACACCAGCTGGCCATGTTGGGACAGATCCTGACGGCAATGACGGTGGAAGCACTGCTAGGCTCGCCAGAGAGCTTCGACCCTTTCTTCGCGGACGTGCGCCCGCACCCAGGACAGATCGAGAGCTCGCGGAACATCCGGGTGTTCCTGCGCGGGTCTCGACTCGCACTGCCAAAGGACGGCAAGGATGGTTCGCTCCGCCAGGATCGGTATTCAATCCGCACCGCGGCGCAATGGATGGGCCCCGTGCTCGAAGACCTGCTACTCGCACACCAGCAAATCAGCATCGAGTGCAACTCGGCCACCGATAACCCGCTGGTCAACGGCGACGGAAAGTTCCTACATGGCGGCAACTTCCAGGCCAAGGCCGTCACTGCGTCCATGGAGAAGAGTCGTCAGGCCGTACAAGCCATCGGCCGCATGCTCTTCACCCAGTGTCAGGAGATGATCAATCCCGCCACCAGCTGGGGTCTGCCGCCGAACCTGGTAGCAGACGAACCCAGTCAATCCGGTATCTTCAAGGCCATCGACATTTACATCTCGGCCTTGACCTCTGAGCTCGGGTTCCTGGCGGGCCCCGTGAACCATGTGTACAATGCTGAGCTAGGCAACCAGTCGTTGAACTCGCTGGCTCTGATCTCCGGCCGATACACTGCGACGGCCGTGAGGGTTCTTACGGAGCTTGTCGCGGCGCATCTACTCTCTGCTTGTCAGGCGCTGGATCTCCGTGCTATGCAGCTGCAGTTCTTAGACGGAGTCAAGACTGAGTTCTTCGCCCGCACTGTCTCAATGGCGGAAAAGCAGGGTCTGACCACCACGGATGCTAGCAAGACCCTCCCCAGCACGCTATGGGCCCATCTCCAGAAAGGACTAGAACAGACCGTCTCAATGGACAGTGCAGATCGGTTCCCTCACATTGCCAAAACTATGCGCGTGCCTATTCTGGACTGTGTGCCGTCTCAAACTGCCAACCTTGAAGATATGCAGTCATTCATCGACCAGCTCGGCCCCTGGCTCCACGAAGCATGGTGCACCAACCGGGACGCCTACCTGGTGCATGGTGATGCCAGCCCCATGTTGGGAGACGGCTCGAAGAAAATGTATCGCTTCGTGCGGACGACTCTTGGGGTGCCGATGTTGTGTACGCGGAGGATCTTGACGCCCACTACGGAGGCGATGGCTACCGGGCAGGTGGAGGAGGCGCCCACGGTGGGCGGATATACAAGTCTCGTTTATCGGGCAATTCAACGAGGTGAATTTTTACCCGTGATTCAAGAGCTGCTGGAGGAGTGTTTGACGAAGGAAGAGCTGGAGCAGTAGTTTCGTTTTTTATATTATGTTATATGAGCGCTGTATCGCCGTAAAATTTGTGTTAAAATCGAAGATAGATAGATACCATTTTCCTATGAATTAAAGAGTCGTGAGATTTATAGTGAATTCTATCATCATAATCTTTATTATTCCACCAATGAAGCAAGTATCGACCTAACTTTGCATCCTCACCTTTGTAAAACTGGCAGAGTTATAGGGCATGGAGGTCACATGCCGCGATGGAGGTGTAATAAACCCGAACCAAAGCAATACCGTATGAAAACAAGGCCTCCAACATCCCCGCATACTCAAATATACATCCCAGTCAAATACTAAAGTAGTACTGCTAATGCCTTCCGAGGCCTTAGCCTTGGCACGTGTCGGGTGTCCACTTCATTCACTATTATACTAACTACTTCTACCCTTCGCTTTTTCTCTGTATAGCTGTTCTACAAGTAACTACGTTGTGCATTTAGCTCAGCTTCCCCCATTGACACAACAATGACCTTCCCCTTCAAAGTCGTCGAACATGTCATCCCAGGCCAACACATCCGCGAATCCCCCCGTAGCATCAGAGGCCGACAAGAGACGCCCATCAAACTAGCCATTAAACAATATATCCCAAATAACGCCGACCCAATCCCGGACAATGCCATCACCATAATCGGGGTGCCCGGGAACGGGTCCCCCAAGGAGATCTACGAACCGCTCTGGGAAGACCTGTACCACCAGCTGAAGCAGCTCTCCGTGCCAGTGCGTGGCATCTGGGTAGCAGATACGTCGAACCAAGGCGCAAGTGGTATCCTGAATGAAGAGATTCAGGGAGACCAAAGTATGGTTTGAAAACCGAACCCGGGAAATGAGGATTAACTTGGCTAATGGGGTCCGTTTAGCTAACTGGTATGACCATTCGCGCGACCTGTTACATATGGTGAATCACTTCCGCGAGGAAATGCCGAGGCCGCTTATTGGTGTCGGCCATAGTATGGGGTGTGCTCAATTGTAAGCCAATCCCTACTTTCCAGCAGTGTGTAACAAAGCTCACCCACCATGATGCAGGGTTAATCTTTCCATCATCCACCCGCGTCTCCTGTCAACGTTAGTCCTGATCGAGCCAGTCATCCTGGAAGTAGCCTTCGGCGGCCCCAACCCAGCCATGATGGCCAGTCGCCGGAGGGATCTGTGGGAATCGCCCGAAAAAGCCGCCGCCTCTCTCAGCAAGGGCCTTGCCAAATGGGACCCCCGAGCTCGAGACCGCTACCTACGCCATGCGCTTCGTCCGGTGCCCACGCGGCTGTATAACCCAGCCACGGACCCCAAAGTGCCCCACACGGCGGTCACACTAACGACAACCAAGCACCAGGAATCCTGGAACTTCTTCACGCCGAACCTCGAGCGGGAGGAGCTGGACCGACTTCTGTTACCGGACTGGGATGTCGAGAAAGAGCGACCGTATCTGTTTTCCCGGCCGGAGTGCTGGTCCGCCATGCGGAATCTGCCGTACGTCCGGCCGAGTGTGCTCTGGGTGTTTGGGGGCAGGAGCTTTCTCTCCCTGCCGGATGCGCAGGACTCGAAGATGCGGACTACGGGCACGGGCACGGGGGGCAGTGGTGGCGTGGCTAAGGGGATGGTTGAGAAGGCGGTGCTGCCCAAGGGTGGCCACACTCTTGTGTTTGAGCAGGTGGATTGGTGCGCTTCGACGGTTGCGGATTGGACGCAGCGGTGGTTCCGGGGCTGGTTGGCGGATGAGAAGTTCTGGGAAGAGTATCAGAATCGGGGTTCTGATGCGGAGGGAGTGAGGATGTCCGAGGAGGCGTTTCAGATTGCACAGCTGCCTGTTGGAACGAAGAGGGAGGAAAGGCCCAAGCCGAAGTTGTGAAGTTGGCTACCAGATGATACTGTCCTTAGCATTCTGGAAAGACGGTAATTATCTACCTGGGATATCGTGCTAGTACTCATATCCTCACACATAAGGAGCTTTAGAACCCAAATATACCAAAGTAACCAGTACTTTTCGATAGCCATTGTAGCTAGGATACTGGCCACTTTACATTTAAGTGGAATTCGAGGGAGAGGACTACATTCATTCACGCAAAAAAGTTACTTTGGAAGAGCATCGTATATCGAAGTAAGCATTTAACAGCTAGCAGCTATATCCGCATATGACCTATGGACATGGGAAATGCATCCCCTATTTAGCACATCGAGCGAGCTCTGACCAGCCTAAAGATAAAAGGTTACTACATGAAGATAAAAGGTTACTACATGCATCGTGAAAACACCTTGCCTGGTGCAAATAGGGCAGAAGTTCCTACTATAGCGGGTATAACACAGTAAGCAGAAACAGTTGAGTCCAAGCAGCAGAGCAGAAAGCAGAAGCGGCGATGACATGATCTGTTACATTGAATCCTTACAAAAGGCCCGGCCATGGACTTACACTAGCAACTGCCGAAATAGCACTAGCAAACTAACGTGGAAATTTATAAAGAATAGAAAAGCACACATTAGAAGAACGTCAAGTGCTCCCGAACAGAGGAAACTCTATGTACTACACTGATACGCAAGTTTTTCACTAATCGATGGATGTCGTTGGCAAATCTCATAGCCGTCTGGTGATACCCGGTATGTTCCAACATATGGCCAGTCCACATTGTCACTGCATTTCATCCCTCTTTATAACTTTCAGAGTTGCTCTCCATAAGATGCATATCCTTATGGACTTGAGTAATTGAGGCATAGTAAGTATCTTTTTGCTAGCCCATGGAATTATCCCACAAGCTGTATGGCAAATACTGTACACGTGGCACAGTGCCAATGCATCCAATAGCAGTACTAGTAGTATTCATGCCCGTCAAACGGGCCCTCCGATGGCCGTCACGGGGCAATCAAACCCTGTGAAGCTAACGTCCCATCTAACCTATATATAGCAAGTCCCGCCAACCATGCCGCATAAAAACGGAAGAAACAGAATAAGGCTGAAGGAATATTGTCCCGCAGACACTGCATACTCTGGCGGCTCAATGGTTCTCCAGGCTTAGGCCAACGTCTTACCTTCCGATCCCTGCGGAGGCCTCCACTGAACTAGAACGAGCCGAGATAAAGTTGTGGGACCACTCATTTCGCCCCAACGGTGCTTAGTCGCGGGGATAAGACGGAGACAATGCCTAGGCAAAGTAAAATGGCCAGCTGGTAAGCACTAGCTAGCTGGTTAAACGAGCGCGCGAATAGTGCAACGCCAATCCATTGTATTATTTGGTATCCAGAATGCTGCGTGGGAAGTGGAGACGGTCCATGGTGAGAGGAATACAGTTTTCTCAAGGTATATAGACAGACCATCTCCTCTATCTTGATCCTCCAGCCCCAGTAAACAGATCTGACGCAAAATCATGGCGAGCGCTCAGCTTGCTAACCTGGAGGCCTTCCTCCTGGGTCATCCAAGTATTAAATACACAGCACCCTCGTCACCTGAGTTCTCCACCGTGTGCAAAGTATGGAATCTGGCCCGTCCAGACATCCCGCTTGCTGTCGTCCATCCCCAAAATGCAGAGGATGTGAGGGTTTTAGTACAATTTGCCAAGTCTAACGGACTCAAATTCACCATCCGCGTAGGGGGTCATAACATGGAAGGCCGGGCCCTCGTGGATGACGCCCTTGTTATCGATCTTCGGGCGCTTACGGGGGTCAAGGTAGCCGAAGATCGCCAATCGGCTACAGTGGAGGGAGGAATCCTTCAGGGAGAGCTCGGAACAAAACTATGGGCCGAAGGACTCGCCACGCCCACTGGGTCAATACCGTGCGTTGGCTATGTCGGATGGGCGACGTATGGAGGATATGGACCTTCTCATCACACTGGGGGTTGGGGGCCGATCAGATCCTTGGTGCGACGATCGTGAATCATAATGGAGAGCTTATTCATGCGGACGAGAAGCTCCTAAGGGGCATTCGTGGGGTGGGAGGTGTGTTTGGTGTCATTGTTGATTTGACTATCAAGGTGTATCCGCTTCAAAGTGTAGGTGGTTATAGTTATCACTCTTGTGAAACGACAGGTGCTGAACCTCATATAGCTTCTAGCCGGTGCCATCCTGTTTGATTCCCAGGATATCACCAAGGTCTTTGCGGATTTTAGCACCGGATACCAAAAGCTATTAGAAAATGGCATGCCCGAGCAGCTAACCATCCAACAAGCAGTATTCAACGCGCCTCCTGGACGCGTTTTCGCTGTCATTGTCGCCTGGAGTGGCGATGACATCGAAGAGGGCAAGCACTGGACTAACCAGATCGCAGCCTTGGGACCACTTCTCATGAACACAGTCGTGGAGACTACAATCCCCGAGTGGTTCACCGGAAACGCAGCTTTAGTCCCGTCAAGTGTATACGGATCCAGTCGCACACTCAATCTGCATAACGTCACGCCCGAAGTCACCGAGGCAATTGGACGCAATCTGACCACACTACCATCTGATCCAGGCACCATGATGTCCGTACATCAGCTGAGGGGCCCCTCAGCGGCGCCGAAAGGCAGCTCTGTCTTTGCTACCAGAGAGCCGCACTATATGCTCGAGATCCTTGGGTTTGCAACGGTGGAGAACCGTAAAGAGGAGGCTGAGAAATGGGCATCTGACATTGCGGAGGCGATCTCGGAGACAGACGCTGGAAATATTCTTCCCACTACGTATATCTCTCTGTATTCTGGTAGTGAGCGTGGAGTTGACCCACTGGGTCAGTTCTATGGCTCTCATACGGAGGAGATTCTTTCGTTGAAAAAGGAATATGATCCTGAGGACTTGTTTCACTGGATTGTGCCTCAGTTGCAATAGCATTCCAGATGAGGAGATGCGCAGGGGGAATGGATGATGTGTTTTGAAAGATGATGGTAGTTGTTCCTTGAGAGTAATACACATACACAATGTTCGTAGTAGACTTAGTAGTCTGTTAAGGGCAAATACAAAGCGTCTACTGCCATAGAAAGTACAAGAGGGGTCGGCAAACATATTCTTGTTGTGAAGTACCTCCTGTAGGCTGTGGTTCTTTGTTGTTACAATTTTAAGACGTCAAAATGGGCCATCAGTGACGGCGATCGGTGTAGGTATTACGTTGAATGCACTTGACCTGTATGCTTTGGGTCTTGGTTCCTTTGAAACTATTGCTAGTTGACGAGTACTCACTGCAAGCCCTTGGGTGCCTCACTAAGCGGCGGCGCCCGAACGAAGAAAGCCACAGTCGTTCCGCTAAAAGGGACAGACGCATATGTTCATATTCATAGCTCATAGTCCTCGTTAACGTTTCTCTACAGAATGGTATATAACAAAGATTTATTCTCCGTGGCAGACCCATCTTAGATTTGATATTCATCAAGACCCATGCCCTTCCCGATTTTTCGTATAAGAGCTCGCTTTAAGAAGGCCTCTCGCGCTAACCCGCGTGTGTGCCGGGACCATGTTTCCACCCCGATCATACCTTTGACGTGGGCAGTTTGTAGGGCGTAAATGGCCTGCTGAATGCCGCGTTCCTCTGCCACCAAGTCGTACAGTTGCTTACCCACGACTGTTGGGGCGACGAGGACCTCGTCGATTGGAGGAAGACCGGAGGGTACTGGATCTAAGCTCGACTGTGCGGCAGATGACGATATGCGACCTTGTGCATCAGCTATGACAGCATCGGCGCGGTGAAGGGACTGCTGCAGGGTGGAGGTGTTCGACTGGAGGCTTGAATTAAGGGTGTTTAATGAGGAGATCTCGCCTTGCAAGGTGGCAATCGCTGCGTGCAAAGAGTCCGACTGTGACTGTAGAGATCGCGCTGCAGACTCGGTTTGCGACACATTTGTCTGCAACGTCTCGGCCAATGCCTTGGACACAGCGTGTAACAGCGCATCCTTTTCTGGATTTGGGGGAATTGGCGGTGCAGGTCCGGAGGTGACTGATGGAAGCTCAACCTCAAAAGGTGAAGTAAGAAGATCAGGAGTTTCGGCCCTGGGTTTCACCGCTAGTTGGGTCTCTGAAGATGGTCGCTGAAAACTGTGATGAGAGGCCTGCTGAGGTGCTTGCAGTGGTGTCATCTGCTGGTATCCGCTATTTGCTGGGTGATGTGTTGGGCGATGGGGAGAAACTTGTTGAGGGAGGCCATGGGGGGGCTGTTGCTGCGATATTGCGCCAGGCGGTGCTCGGCTATCAGCTTGGGAAGGTAGGGGGCCTTGTGTATAGGCTGGCATTGGATGTGCCGTGGGGTGCTGCTGCTGAGGATAACGATGCGGAGTCGTCGGGCTTCCCATGCCACTTGGTTCTAGTGGGTACTGCGATAGGCGATCCGTTGGGATGCTAGTCCTTGCATGGGTTCGAGGCGGCCATCGTGGATCCTGTTCCTTCGGTGGTAGTGGAGGAAGAGGCGATGGGGAGTTGGGCTGCGCTGCAAGCATCGGTTGTCGTTGCTCAGCAGAGACCGCTTGTCCAGGTTTGGGAGGTGGGGGAGGTGGCACCGCCGGCACTGGCGAAGGCACATTCTGGTGCAATGGTGAGTGAGACGCGGATAATCCGAGTTCTGCTGGGAGTGGAGGTAGAGGAGGCGGCGTTTGCGTTGGCTCAGGTTGTTGTGGGCGTGGTGGTACTTGTTGCTGTTTGTATCGGACCGGTGGCTCCTTTGCAAAGACCTCACGAAGTATAGAGACAAGGTCTACAAGGGTTGATCTCTAACCAAATTACACCATCAGTAAATTGACCCGCTAGTCTTGCGGAACCAACGAACCTCCCAAGCCTCTGCCCAGTGTGCTAGATAATGATGATACACTCTTCCTTCCAATGTCACATGTTGGCCAACTCGAACAGCCATATCCTGAGTCGGAGTCACGTAGACAATTGGTGGCTCTCGGGGGTAGGTATTGGGGACCCATAGCGATATAGGAAACTTGTAGACCGTGCCGCGAAACGTAACAGGTACCGTGCCAGTGAGTTGCAGTAGAAGGGCCGAGAAACCATTTTCATACGCTAAGCACGATTAATAACCGACCATCAATGCCAGGTAACCAGGGACATCACGGACTGTAGACTTCGGTTCGTGGGGACAGGGAGGGATACTGAGCAAGCACGGAGGCCACATCATAGTAGGTGCGATTGGGGTCCTGATACGTCTGTCGGGGATCGTAATGATCCTGCGCTCGTCAGTAACTTGCATTGGAGCATGCGAAGGAATGGGGCTGTGTATACCCGGATCAATACACTGTATAGCCAGTTGAGTGTCCTCTGCGGCACAGCAGCCATGTCGAAGGAGCTGATAGACGAAGTGCGTGCATGGCGTGCTATCAAGTGTGTCATTAAGTGGGAAGGGAAACTCCGCAGGTCTCATTCCCCGCATGTTCTTGGCACACCGGGCAGAATGAACCCCCGTGACATTCACTATCATTCGATAAATTATTTAGAGTTAACTATTAGGGCTGCCATGTATTTACGAATATCAAAGAAACAGCAAGATAACGTATTACATTTCTTCAGCTATGCTAGTATTTTTTTTTTTTTAAAAAAAAAAAATGAAATGGAGCGCTGAAGCGAGAATAGAATTAATACAAAACAAAAATCTGTAGACCCCTTTCCATATTACCATATTACAGAGCAAGTCTTAGTAGCACCTTCATCCAATCGACTCTAAAGTCTGTGGCAACTCTGAACCGACACATCGTGTTCCACTGAGATTCCATGCCCCTGTTCAGGGTCATGCTGTCTTCTGATGGAGCTCTGATCCGCATAGCAGACCGTCCTCGACTTGTTACTTGGATAGGTCATGGCGACAGTAGTATCCGTGGAAGATGTCTGGTTGCTCCTCGTGCCGTCTGAGTCATTGAGGCGATTCCACAAGGCACCACGAGACGGGGAATCCTCGGTGGAGGATGAGCGGGTAAGGGAAACACCAGCCCAGATGGAGGATAGCGGAAGAGAGATAGTGACCAGGGTCATAATGTTCGAATTAAGTTCGGGGACTGTGATCGCATACTGAAGAATCGAAAGCAGCGCTATATCAGTTAGCTTACACACGCGGATCGTCCCGATATAGATGCAAAGGACATACCTGGAATGGTCAAGGTTTGGCAACCCATGACAAATATCACCTTCATCGGCCCGAAGTCCCTAACACCGAGTCTCCTTCGCTGACGGATGGCAAATCCGAGCTTAATAATGAAGATACTACAGAAGAAGCAGATACTAATAGTGATGAGGATATTGGTAGCGCTTTCCAGCCACACAAGTGACAGGGGGTTATCAGCTTCGACAATTGTCTTGCAGTTTTCAACCATGTATCCTAGGCGAAATCCAACAGGAATAAGGGCAACCAAGATCGACACGCAGAGGAGAATGGTTCGGTACCGGCGTCGAAGATTGGCACAGACGACTTGGACCTGGAGTACAAGCGATGTCTCAATGCAGATCAAGAGAAGAGTTGTAAAAATGACCCCCAGGATAGAGTTGGCGTACGCGGAAGTGGGTGCCCTAGAATGATCACCAGCAAAATACTGGTAGGCTTTCACGAAATCGGTTGTGAAGTAGATCATATGGCAGAGGAGCCGGCCCATATTGAGCAGCAAAGCACCGCTGTTGAGGAAAAAGACCGAAGAGCCACGCTTGTCGGGTCTAGTCAAAAGCAGAAGGATGATGAAAATGATCACAGAAGCACCAAACTGAGCCCCGTAGTTGATGCATATCTGGATACAGTACTGATAGAACTCATCCAACATCATCACAGGTACTTGAAACGGGGTTCCATCAGCCGCATGGAAGGTGAGGTTCTGGGAGTATGGATCGAACTTGGAGTCCATGATGATCACCACTGAGAGAGGCTCGCAAGAGACGAATGATGTATAGATCAGTCGTGACCGGACGAGGACGGTAGGCAAAGAAGGATATCGTGGGGGACGTTGTGAAGAGTGTCATATATGAGGAAGTGAGGAACAAGGAGTCGAATGTGCTTGAAACTGTTTTCAAACAACACGTCCAGCTCCTGGATAGGGACTTGAACATGATGGGAGCGACTGTATTGTTTCACCACGTTGGTAGTATTGGCCGCTAGGACAGACCGGATGTTGCACCGTACATGCAACACGTGAAACAGACAATATCTATACGGCTGAACAGAGACAGGGAGTACAATACTACCTGTTCGGCGTGGCGGAGCTTGTTCTAGACAATGGGTCAGTCATGACGTTGTGGACATTTCGGACTAGGCAGTAGCCGAAGCCAACGTCGGCGCCGTTAAGACAGACAATACTAAGAGCACAATATCAAGACGGGAACTAGCAGTTAAAGATTGGATTGTGGCCCACAACGCGGTTCCGGATCCATGGAAGCTTTTTAAGTTCCCGAATATCCTTTCTACTACTTAGCAAGCATCCTGGACAATAATCGCCGTCGATCGTTCCGGTGGTGGAATGCGATTGGGTTCCTAGCTGTCCAGCTTCAGGGTTGAATGACATTTTCACAGCCCTTGCAGGGTGCCAGAAATGAGGCAGCAGGTGACTCTGCAGCAGGATTGTCAGCAAATTAAACTATTGGAGAAGACCAATGTGGCTTTATTTTCAATGGACTAGCCCCTTATGGCCTGAGAGACAAAAGTGTAGTCATTTTGGGAAGGGGGTTAGCAGGCCAGGATGCACCACCTGAGGTATTCCTGAGTAACACAAACAATATGCTTGCGGAGGCTGGTCGATATTTGTTATTTTTGGAACCAAGCAGTGTCAAAGATTATTCACATGTCTCATGGCCTCAGCTCCGTGGCTGAGAACCCTGAAGAGATGCCACTCAAGGGTCTAGTTGTAGTATGATGCATTGTTGTAAACTGAGCTGGGAGTAGAGAAATATGTACCCGGTGCGATGCGAGAAATACGATGTTCACCTTGGCAAACATCAAGTCCGGGATGGCCCGTGAACAGTTTTGGTAGCATTACTGCCAGGGTAGGTAACTCGGACTGAGAGTGCCAGGGACGCGTTGATACTGATAAGCAGCGTCCGGGTACGAAGGCCCGTGGTAGTAGTAGATAGCAGCAAATCGATATGATTTCCTAGCTTCGTGAGATCAAAACAGCAAGGGGTTTCTAAGGATGCATTAAAAATATATGTCTGAAGACCAGTTCTATTTGTTTAAGCTACATTCAAATTGACATGTCGTTTCAGGCTTCTTTCATTTCAGCTTTCATGGCCCAATTTAGCCAACGACTCCGTTAGAAATTCGTTAGCATTCATTAGGTCTGTGCTGCCATAGACAACCCTCCGCCTGGGAGTGCCTTGAGACGCCGTTCCCCGGCCGGCCCCTGCACCGTCACCGCTGGGCTGTCCGCTGGTCTGATGGACCCAGTCCTGCAGGTTTCCGTATTCGTCCATGCTGCCTCCTCCGACCGTGAAAACAATTGCTTCGTTGAAGGCTTGGCGGCGCTGACCAAAGCTGGCACCGGTTCCTGGGCCGGGGGCGCCAGAAGTGGCGGGCGACTGGGCATTACGCGAAGCGGAAGCGGGGGGCATGGCGCCACGGGCATTAGCGCTGCGAGGGTCGAAATAGAGGTAGCTTTCTGTTTTGGCAATGGCGGAGCTGGAGGCAGACGCTGGGTCCATGAGTGACTCGGTGATCTTGGTCAAGGTCAAGTCTTTGTTCGCTGGGAGGAAATTTTTCACACCAGAAATCAGGGAGTCGAAGTTGGCGCCAAGCGCACCAGATGCGATACGGTCTGTCAGGCGATTGGAGAGTGACGAGAAGCCACGGAACAGATCAGAGGATTGTTGCTGTGGAGCAGCTGTGGTCATCATGGTCATGCGAGTCACTTCGCGAACTTGTTTGACGTAGGCGATGGGACTGACGTCCTGGACGCCTACGCGGGTGAGGGCTTCCTCAAACTGACTCATGTCCGCACGGTTTAATTCGGTCTCGGTGCTTAAGAACCAGATCAGGAAGAGCCGAAGCTTATCCGTCGGCTCGCTCCCCTTTGCCGGGTCATTGATGAGTTCCAGGATCTGCGTCTTAGATTGCTTCGTGATGTTTTCTTCGAGCTCAAAGAAGTTGTCGAGCTGGCGGTCTTTGATGCCTTGAAGCAGCGCAGTTGCAATGTTCATATGCATGTCTAAAATGGATTTGCGTTCCCGCAACTCCGGAAGTAGGGTAATAGCGGCTTTCAGATGCTGTGCAGAGGTGCTTGTGTCATTTTGAAGATCCTCGATAGATGACGCGCCGGTCTTTTTTGTGATCTCATTCGCATCCTCCTTGTACTTGGTTAGCTCGGCGTCGATGTCCTCGGCCACTTGGGGAAACGGAGCTCCGGCATTACGCTTCCAAAAGAAGTCGTTGCTGTTCAGGTCGTACGCTTTCTTGGTCACCTTGCCCGGGTTTGCCTCATCGGCCGTCTCGATTGTAATCCGGTTGAGGCGCATCTGGAGCACATCTTGCACCAACGACTGGTATGTCCACGAGTGAGAAAGCATGGGTACCAAGTCCACATTACGGTCGACAATGACCAGCACAGGTCTTGAGGAGGGGACACCGGGAGTAGATTTCTTGTTAGTTGAGAAGAGATTATCCTTCGAATTGAGAATATGATCGCGGAGTTTACGGTCGAGTTTTGTCGCTATCAGCTCTGCCGCTCCACCTTTAGGGCATCGGATGATGGGGATCGACCCTGTTTGTGTCATGATCAGTGACTAATAAACAAAACACATGGCCTGACCACACATACCCATAGTAACGCTAACACTGAAAAGGCCGCTGACAATCTTATCGATGATTGCGTCTAAGTCCTCATCACTTGTCTGTGCACTATTGATCTTCCAGTAGGCATCATGTCCTAGGCCCAAGCTAAAAAGGTCTGGTTCGGCGACGATGAAGTTGAGATATTGGTCATAGACTTGCGCGATATGCTCTGACGTCCCTGTTGTCGCTATCTGAGAGGCGAAATCTTCGAGCAGTGGCCGAGGCACGGACGATAGGAAGTTCACGTAGGCTGGTGTATAGAGTCCGCGAGCCAAGTCATTGGTAATCATTTGCAAGTTGGCCGGAGTAGGTTCGACGAGATAGACTACGGGCACGTCGGGGATAGGGTATCGATTGGAATTAATGTTTCTTCAAGTAAACTGTTAGTCGCACATGAATCACCAACATGGCAGAAGCGCGTACAGATGAATAGTAACGCCCCAAGTCCGAAGATCATTGACTCGGAGTACGCTACTAATAACGTCCCGTCCCATACTATCGAAAACCAGAACTTTCCAGATTGGGTCGCCATCCTCGTTCAAAATGGGGGTCGAGATGAGGCCTTGCGCGGAGGTATCATGATGGCTGTCCTCGGTCTGCGGGTCGTGATTTAGATTGAGGATTTTCTGAATGGAAACTGTACAGTTGCCATTATCAGCATACGCTCACCACCCAGAGATGTGTACATGAAGAAACCAAATACCTACCGACCTGACGGTCGCGAAGGGACATTGAGTGCGACGCCATAGTAAAGTATAGTCTGCACCCAGGATGATATTCACAGCAATTACCTGACTTAAACGAGATTCATGACAGATAAAGAACCTGACAGCATCCAAGCAGGCAGAACAATATCAACAGATCAGCCCAGGCCCGAGCTGTTGAGGGACAATTCAGTTATTATTACCCACTCGCAACCACCGACCCAGTACACCCTCTCACCCTCCACTTGGCATCCCGAGAGAAGCTCCCGATTGATGAAGGCTGACGTAATCCGACTAGTCCCAATGAGGTTAAATTAGTCCCTTTCAAGGTTATAAGGTCCCCCCTTTCAACAAAGGAGACGTATACAAACAACCCAAACTCCACGCTCCAGCCTTAGGCTGGTGAATCACGTGTGCCAACGCTAGACTGAACGGGTGTAGCGTGGGTGGCCAAGGCTCCAAAGGCAAAGCCGCCCAACCGAGCTGAGCTTTTCCAAGTCTCACCACCATTACCTATCCATCCCCCCCTTCCCTTCCATCCTTTTCGTAAAGCGAATGACTATGCTGCTTAATTACAGTCCAGAGTACTTCTTTGTATGAGAACCTTTTCTTTTCATCTTTTAAGACATATTTAAGAGAAGAAAAGGTCTACAAGAACAGGTTGTACAGGCTGGATTGTCATCTGCGAAAACAGCGCAGGAAAAGAGTGACAAGGCGGCAAGGAAATTGAAAAGCAAAGATAAAGAAGGAATCTGGCAAAAGGAAAGGGGTTCAAAAGGAAAGACAAAACAAAAATTTATCTTACGTCTACTATACGGAGTACTTTGGCCGGTGTATTCGAAGGGTGACCTACTTGGTGCATCAAGAGCGGTTCTTTTTTTCCTAAAAAAAAAAGGGTGCAAGATTGGGCGCGCAACACAACGTGAACGCGACTTGCACGGGATACCGTCACTAAGAAATCACTCAGGCAAGCAGGCAAATAACTGTTCTTTTTTTTCTTCTTTTTTCCGCTTGGCACAGTCAGAAAAAAAAGGGAAAAGGAACAAAAACAAGGACAAGGGCCTTAGAACTTGTCAAATTTCTTTAACATTTGGAAAAGCGGAGGCCAGTTTGCCACTGTCCGGATCATACATCCATTTATTACACACTCATTGCTTGAACTTGCTGCACTGCGAGAAATTCGGTTTTGCCATTTCTTACCGCTTTCCCACTCAGCGAATCAGCATCTTCCGGAGCTGACAAACTCGGACTGGACCAGTGATTCGCCCGGCTTGCATTCATTGATCCAACGTTTATCACCAGACTCTGTCCAATCAGACGGCTTAGACTGGAGACTCCACCAGCAGGCTTCCCGCCAACTGCGATCCAGAAAGACCGTCGCCCCAGACCTTTCCAAATTAGGACTGTCACGCACGTGGATGCATGTGACTTATACCTACCATTTTGGGTTGCTCTCCCTTTAGTACTTTGACCAAATAACTCTGCAACAACACCCCAAGAATCAACCTCGGGTAGCACAGGACTGAATGAACGGCAGCATGGAGCAGTCGCCGCCGCAAAACATGATGCGGGGTCTGCCTCATGCGCCAGTAGACCCGGGCTCATTACCGCCGGAATACTGGGAGTCACTGTATGCGAATCCGGAACCCCCACATCAACATGCGCATCCTCCGCAACAACAGCTACAGCAATCGCAACAAGCACAGCAGCCACAACCATTGGGCATTGGCTGGGATCATCCGGTATTCGGCCAAACACAGCAACGGAGTACTTTGCCGCTTCAACAGGAACATGGTCATGGCCTGTATCCCTCATCCACTCCTCAATCTTGGCGACCCAACCCTCTGCATCCTCAGCAGATCATGCCGTCGAACCCACAAGGATTCACAATGCCTGTACAATATCGTCAAGTGCCCCAGTATTCACAGGGCCAGGTGCCTTTTGAGTCGCAGCCGCTCAATGCGTCAGATAACCCGTCTTATCAGCCGTATACATTCCCTCGAAATTACTACTCTGCTCAGCACCTCTCGGTGCCTGACACCTTCTCTCAAACGCCAACACCCCAAGCTTCTCAGCCCCAACCGACTCAATCAACTCCTTATCAGTCTAATGCGCCTCAAACTCCCATCGTCCCATACACCCTGCCCGCAGGGTTCTCAGAGGAGACTTCGGTAGGACAGTTCGAAACAAGATCCGTTATATGAATAGGCTAGCTAACAGATAGCAGCATGGTCAGATGCAGTACACGAATGAATTTTCTGATTCGGCGCCAACTGTACATGAGCATCAAACTATCAACCCTCAGTTTCTCAACGCTGCTCAACAAGCCAACAGCCAGCATGCGCCCCTTAATAATTTCATCTACGTTAATCCACCAGGTTTCGAACGTCAGGATAATCAGAGGTGAGCCCCAAGTCCGAAAAGTCTAGTTTGACCGTGTTCCAGCGGCATTTACTTATTGTTTTGTTAAGGACATTCGACTACTTCCGGAACGACCTGCAAATTCCGTCAATCCTGAACCGACCTACTGCTAACAATCCGAATCTTCCGACTTCACAGACTCCCGGCGTTGAAGTGGTCATGCCTATAAACCGTACGTTCCTTACTATATCGCTTCTTAACTTTGTACTGACCCCGTCAGGCCAGCAACCGATCCTACCAAACGCTTCGACGAAATCAGGAAAGAAACAGACCACATCGAAAAAGCCAGCCAAAAAGTCTGCGGCTAAGGCGTCGACAAAGAAGCCCGATGGGAAGCTCGCCTCTGGATCCGAGACCGATACCTCTGACTCGGAGCTGGAAATTGAACTGCCTGAAGATCCATTTCCCATGGACCTTGTTCGTCCCCATGAACCAGAAGCTGCCGCGAAATATGATACCCTTCGAGCCGTGTGGTCGCCGCGTAATAGGCGGCTTCATGCAGACAAAGTCAAAGGCGCACTGGTTGCGTTCAAAGACGTTGTCAAAGCCGTAAGGGATACGTGGAAAGAGAAGTCACAGGCGATGAAAATGGCGGAAAACAAGGGCGAAAACGATAAAGCAGCCCAAATCAAGAAAGATGTTGTCCTCCAGCGGCGCCTGATGGACGTGGTTGTTAGCACCACACTGGATCAGGGCCACCCCACGATCGTCGAGAAGTATGTCCTTTCTCTTTCATTATTCCTTTCTCTTAACAACTTGGCATATCGTTGTCATGGCCATAGAAGTCAGAAACGAATTGAGAGCCTCTCCCGCGTAATTTCCCTAGTGTGGACTTCGGCATATCTTCTTAAAAAGAATGCTTATAAGTAAGGGTGGAAACTACCTTGCACCCGAGGACAGTACATACCTAGTTATGTGTCCTTAAAGAACAAAGGAACTAAAGGGAGAAGGTTCTCTTTAAAGAACAACTCCCTTTCGGCGATCCCAGTATGGCCGCATAGTCACCTATCTTGAAGAGTCACTAGACTAGGACTCCAGTGATAAAGATTGGCCTGCCACACTAGCCGTTATTCTAGACCATCGTGTCATATTTCTTTTGCTGCTTACACAAGTTTCATGTCATATTTGATTGCTGTTGGCTAACCCGAATCTTTAGGCTAGGAGAGCATCCCATGGCGGTGGCTGCCATGTATTCGTTCCTTCTCGATCGGCATCAGGCCTCTGACATCGATGGGGCATTCACCCTAAACCTGCTCAAGGTAAGCTCGCCCGCATAGATTGACCGTGCAAGAGAACTAAGACCTTTTCATCAGCTACTTGCTCGATTTGTTACCATGGATGAAGATGTGCTCCAAAAAACGAATGTTGCTAAACTACTGCCTCGGTTCGTCAAAAAGGGCGGACAAGTGGCTAGGAGCCTTGCTCAGAAGATCCTGGACAATGCTGCCACTTCTACTAAGAGAAAACAGGAGGGCAATAAAGCAGCGCCGAAAGAGGCATCTCCCGCCATGAACACTATCTCGAATGTTGCATTGCCTGACGGCCCGCGTACAGAGGTAGTTGGATCCAAAAGGCCTCGAGAGGCTGAGGCCAATGGCCAACCAGCCACGAAGCGGATGGTTGTTACGTCGAATCTAAAGAGTACCCAGAAGCCAACCAACGGCCCTGTGACTGGCCCCGCCAAGCGCCCCCAGGAAACAGGCCAAGAGGCTAAACCAGCAGTGGCAGCTACTACACGTCCAAAGGCTAATATCATTGCTCCAAAGCCGACTAACCTATTCGGAAGTTTGTCGTCGGCTTCGAAGAGGCCAGGCACCTCAAACGCAGAGAGAGCGGCTGCGGCTGCAGCCGCAGCAAAGTCCAGGTAAGCAGATTTGTAAAACTAGTCGAGCTTCATTATTCGATACTAACTGTGAGCAGCACACCGACCGAAAAGAAAGACTCCCAACCTGCGCCTCCCAGGCCGACCTTCTCTTTTGGCGATATCATGGCCGATCTTAATAAGCAAAAAGAAGCACCTCCATCTGAGCCAGCCGAGAACAAGCCACCGGAGACGGAAGAAGAACGAACGAAACGACTCCGCAAAGAAGCGAGACGAAAGCTGCGAGTCACGTGGAAGCCGGATGACTCTCTTACTGAAGTTCGTTTGTTTACGCATGATCCCGACGAGGAACTGGGACCAGGGGATCATGCGCAGCACGAGGCCGGTGATGTCAAGGGTGAAGGTAGTGTGCTTAAACTCCACAGAGACCTGGACGAGTTCGACGAGGAAGAGGATGGGGGTGTCCGCGAAGAAAGCTTGTGTGATTACTATGAGCCTTCGGGTAAGTCATGATCTAGACTTCGAACAGAAATGCCATACTGACTTAGGTAGAAATTGATTTTGCGGACATCACACCGGAGGATCGTTCCAGGAATAACATCAAACGCGCTGGCACTCAGCAGCCGATCAGTGCTGAGAAGGAAGCACAGGAGCACCGCGAAGCCACGACGCTCATGGTTTTCTATACCTCCGCTGCGGATGTGCCACCGTCACCAAAGGAACCTCCCCCGCCCAGTGAAGACGAGTCTACAGCAGAAGCAGTTGCTCTTGGAGAACTTCCAGATCACGTCAAGGTAAGCATGATCATTGTTTCCCCTCTTTTTTGGTGAACCCGAGCTAACTGTATTATGACAGGTTCGACAGGAGCGGTATTTTTCCGCTATTAATCCTCAGCCAACTTCAGCTCAACCTCAACCGAGTGCACAATCCAGCCAGTTTGACATTTCAAACCTGCTCAAAATCATACAAAATGCGCCTCAGCAGCAGCAGCAGTCAACACCTCCGCCTCCCCCGCCTCCGCCTGTGACGCAAGCACCGATGTCGGATCTGGAGCGAACCATCAGTATGTTCCGTCAGCAACAGGCGCCACAACCTTCAGCCCAACAGCTGCAGATGCCTCAGTTCCCTGCCGCTACTCAGGCTCCTGCAACACAGGGCCTCGATTTCCAGAAAATCCTGGCTGTCCTCAATGCTCAGAAGCAGATGCAGCAGCCACCACCTGTCATGCCCCCTGTTCAACCGTCGCAGCCGGCTATTGCGCCAAATCTGGCTGCAATCATATCACAGTTTACTGGGGGCAATCAGCAATCTGGGCCGAACCCACCTCAAATGCCTGGTCAATTCGACGACCCAGAGCGCAAGCGTATGCGCGAGGGTCCGGGCTTCGATGGTTCTGAGGATGACAGATATGGTTATTTCAAACGGAACAAACCGAACGGACCCAATAAGAGTCATGTAAGTCGTCAAATCCCTACATTTTCTATAGTGGACATTGGTCACTAACTATATATGATAGCCCAAGGTTGGGTTGGTTCCTTGTCGTTACTGGCCCGAAGGGAAATGCAGAAAAGGCAACGACTGCACCTTCCGTCACGATCCACTTAACTAATAATATTCTCGTACCTCAAACACTTGATACCCCTATCCTTTCTTTTTCTTGTCGGCATTCCCTACGATAACGGATGTCCATATTGTCATGCTTTCTGTCTCTATATTATTTCCTCTGAATTGTTGCAGATGTATGTTGACACATAAATGTGCATAACGGGCGAGTTCACGGCGTTCTGCTTTGCTGTTGATGGTTGTTTTCCCTCGGCATTGGTCATCTCAGCGTTGTCTGTTGAAGCATTCTACCATGATAACGGAGTTCTGTCATTTCCGGTGGGCTTATGCGATTCTGCAAGGACAGAATTTGGCAGGGTTGGTATTGTGTCTTCGGCGTGAGATTCATATTCTCTTCATGGAACGGACGATCCATCATGCATGTACATTAGAGTGATGTCCTGGTGGACAGTGTTCTGATTTGTGACACGATTTGACCTCATACAGCAGCTCTTTTACCAATTGAATTGTGCACTGTATACTTATTATCCTCGAAGAATCGTAAAACCTGCCCATCACCGGCTTAGGTAATAGGCATCTCCCGAGCCTAAGTTAATTTAACTCGAAACATACTCCATCCCAATTTACTTATACGCAATCTGGATCCCAGACTTCACCTCCCCATTAGTGTTCTGTGGAGGGAAAAGCCATCCACGAAGTACAGCCATAATGTCAGCACCAGCCATCCTTGGTAAACCAACCCACTGCAACCATCTGATCATCGTCTGCTGCCACGCCATATACCTCGGTGGACCAACATACGGCATCTCAGAGGACGAGTGGTAAGTCTTTCCTCTACGGCCTTCCTATTTCATACTGCAAGGGCCATTCAGTTATCCTGGCGTGCGCCGTACCCATACTACCGAATTCATACATATCAGCAAGTACCCGCGTACAACATATACACATAACTAACGGGGGGGAACCACAATAGGCTCATAGAACCCTTCCAAAAGGGAGAAACACCGACATTTACAGCTCATGTAAAAGCTGGCCTGGAAGCCTTGGCAAATGATCCAGCTGCGTTGCTGGTTTTTTCGGGGTATGAACTGTCCCTTCTTGAGCTACCCAGATAAGTTTATATATATTCGGATTGAGGTGTAGAACACCACTAACGATTACTCAAATTTACTGCTACATCAGAGGCGCAACAAAGAGAAACCGTACTAGTTTAACAGAAGGGGAATCTTACCTGGTATGTAGTTTCCCCGAAAAAACAAAAAGAAAAAAGGATGTTAAAGATAATACCCAATTCCAGACCCTTGCTCAAGAAAACAACTATTTCACCTACACCATCCCTTCCGCCCAAATCATCGCCGAACCTCACGCTACCGATTCCTACCAGAATGTACTATTCTCTCTACTGCAGTTTAGGCTCTATACGGGTGTCTACCCATCGCGGGTGACAGTAGTGACGCATGAGTTCAAGCGGAAACGGTTTATGGAGTATCATTTTCCCGCTATAGGGTTGGTTCCGCTTGAGAGAGGGCTTGGAAAGGAAGGTAGAGTTGCTGTTGTTGGCATTAATCCGCCAGAGGATGTGACGTCGGAGGCGTCTTTGATCGAGGGGGAGGAGAAGAGGGGGATTGGGCTGTGGATGAGGGATCGGTATGGGGTTTGGGGGAGTTGAAGGAGAAGAGGATTAAGAGGGGGTGGGTGGAAGGGATGGAGGGGGGGCTTTTTGTCAATGTGGGGTTAGGGAAGGTGGTTGAGCAGCTGGTGCGGTGGGATGGTGGGAAGGGTGGGAATGAGTGGTTTTCGAGGATGGGGGAGTTGCCTTGGTATTAGTATTGGCGGGATATCATAGCATTGGGGTAATGATAAGATGTTAGTTTAGATCTGCTGAAATCTTATAGAAGTTTTGAAATCATTTGTAGTGTTGCATATTCATTAGTCGTTATTGATATGCGGCCGATTCTAAAATACGAAATACGAGTAGCACCGAAATATGCAGAATTGAGCCTGTCGTCCTCCATCCTGAACGCCTTCCAAAAACACCGCAACCGATGGTAGGTTAGCCTAGTCCGCAAGACGATAGCTGACCAATGTTTCTACACGATGGTTGTTCGTGCTGAAACTCCTGAGCTGGACCTTCTCTGCGTTCTTGATCTCCTTGGCGTCGCTGTCACCCCATTCGACCGGTACCTCGGAGTCGGCGTCGGCATACACAAGGACGTTGAATGTGCAGTCTCCGTCTAGGACAGGGAGGAAGGTGACCGAAGCGGTAATTTGGCGGAAAATAGCCTGGATTTCCTCTTGGATTTCTTTCTCTGTTTTCTCAACGGGGGCTTGAGGGTCGGCGTTGCTACAAGGCATTAGCTGAAGTATGTATGTTATGGATCAAGGCAGCCTACTCTGGACCGGTGTTTTCCTTGTCACCGGAAGCCCGGGACTTCGTACTCTTGCTCTGCTTCCCGAATATTTGGACCTACAATCCCCTGTTAGTCTTTGAGAGACATACCACATGTGCTAGTCCTTACGTCGAATTGCCATCTCTCCACGTGCTCCCCAGTTTCCTTGTCCGTGATGACTACAACAAGTTTGGAGATCTTGCCTCCCATCATCCACTTATTCAACTGCGACATGATTTTTTTGATGTAGGCCTTGACCTGGTCATCGGAAGTAACTAGGTCTGTCAGCGGATGCACAGAATAAGCAACGATGGGTCAACTAACTGAGCATGTTGAGGCCATATTTCTTGACACTAGATGGGTTAGACACAAATAGCCTAATCACAGACCATCGAAAAACTTACGTCGTGAAGTCTTCTGGGGGATAGACTCCTCGTTGGAAACTGGAGCTCAAGGTCAGTGGAAATGGCCCTATCTAGGTCGCTGAAAGTGCCGGCTTACAGGATGGAATTGATAGAGTATTCAAACTAGAAACATCAGTATTTTTTGCGATGACAAGAAGTGAGTGGGATCCTTACGAATTCTGCGACAAGCTTGGACGACCCTATGTAGGGATGAGCGCCTGATCTTTCGTATAAACTGCTCGTGTTTGATTCTCACCTTTCAGGGACAATTTGTGAACCTTAGACTTGTCCTTAGTGGGTGGCATGTTGAATTAATTTGACGGTAATGGATAAATTTGGGAGTTGATTGCGTTGACGTTCCTGGTGAGTGGGAAAAGACAGGAAGCGTTTGTTTACTCCGATAGTCGCCGCAGCAATTAAATTTAATTCGATACATCCAAATCGACCGCCTGCCAATCGTTTTCTCCGCAGAGCCGCACTTTTTTTGCCCGCAAAGCCAGAACTTTCAATTGATTCCCACTGTCAGCGTGCGAGACATTTAATTCGACAAGAGACAATTCCCATGCCATTGCAGACCTCCCGATGCGAGGATGCCTGCAGTTAGCCAGATGGCTGAGCGCAGGGCCGAAATGCCCGGCGGCAAGCCTTCCCAAGGCGCCATCCGGCCTCTATAATACCATCCGCTCTTTCACTAGTTCCGCCCATCTGGCATCGCGAGCCAGAGCAGCAGCAGCGAGCAAACCCGCCTCCGATCTTGAAGCCAGAATTGCGCAGATTCCCATCGACCGCTACCGTAACTTCTGTATCGTCGCTCACGTGGACCATGGGAAGAGCACCCTCTCCGACCGACTGCTCGAACTCACGGGCACCATCCAGCCGGGATCGAATAAACAGGTGTTGGACAAACTCGATGTCGAACGGGAACGAGGTATCACTGTGAAGGCCCAAACATGTACCATGATATATAACCATAACGGAGAGGATTATCTGTTGCATCTTGTCGATACACCGGGACATGTGGATTTTCGTGCAGAGGTTTCGCGCAGTTATG
This sequence comes from Aspergillus bombycis, assembly GCF_001792695.1. Taxonomy (NCBI): domain Eukaryota; kingdom Fungi; phylum Ascomycota; class Eurotiomycetes; order Eurotiales; family Aspergillaceae; genus Aspergillus; species Aspergillus bombycis. Next base: position 104,154 of record NW_019170046.1, on the reverse strand, counting down.
CCAGTTGCGGAGGAGCATTGCTTCTGGTGGATGCCAGCCAGGGTATCCAGGCACAGACCGTCGCAAACTTCTATCTCGCATTCGCGCAAGGCTTAGAGTTGATTCCCGTCATCAACAAAGTGGACTTGCCATCGGCCGAACCGGAGAAGGCTCTCCAACAGATGAAAACGTCGTTTGAACTCGACACGGAGAATGCGGTGATGGTCTCTGCTAAAACGGGTCTGAATGTTGAGCAATTGCTTCCTACCGTGGTTGAGAAGATCCCCGCGTATGTATACCATCCATAACCACCACAGTAACTCAGAGCTGACAGTACCACAGGCCTGTGGGTGATTCTCAGAAGCCCCTACGGATGTTACTCGTCGATTCCTGGTACGATTCCTACAAAGGTGTTATCTGTTTGGTACGAGTCTTCGACGGCGAAGTTCGAGCAGGCGACCAACTCGTCTCGTTCGCAACGGGCATCAAGTACTATGTCGGCGAGGTCGGCATCATGTACCCCACCGAGACCTCACAGACTGTACTGCGAGCCGGCCAAGTCGGTTATATCTTCTTTAACCCCGGTATGAAACGGAGCAAGGAAGCTAAGATCGGCGATACTTACACCAAAGTCGGTTCTGAGAAAGCTGTGGAGCCCCTTCCGGGGTTCGAAGAACCCAAGTCGATGGTTTTCGTAGCCGCCTATCCCGTGGATGCGGACCATTTCGAGCACCTGGAGGATAGCATCAACCAGCTTATGCTCAATGACAGAAGCATTACTGTGCAGAAAGAATCTTCCGAAGCTTTGGGTGCGGGATTCAGACTGGGATTCCTTGGGACTCTCCACTGTTCCGTTTTTGAGGATCGTCTGCGCCAGGAGCACGGCGCCAGCATCATCATCACGCCTCCTTCAGTGCCGGTAAAGGTAATATGGAAGGATGGCCATGAAGAGATTGTTACCAGTCCCGCTCGCTTCCCCGAGGAGGATGATCTGCGATCCAAGGTAGCAGAGATCCACGAACCTTACGTGCTTGCTACCCTTACCTTCCCCGATGAGTACCTCGGCAAGGTGATCGAATTGTGTGAAGCAAATCGAGGCGAGCAGAAAACCCTGGAGTATTTTACGTCGACCCAAGTCATCCTCAAGTATGAACTGCCTCTGGCACAATTGGTCGACGATTTCTTCGGAAAGCTCAAAGGATCCACCAAAGGTTACGCTACTCTGGACTACGAGGAATCTGCTTGGCAGCCGAGCAACATCGTGAAACTACAGCTGCTGGTTAATAAAGCTCCTGTGGATGCTGTTGCGCGAGTCGTTCACTATAGCCAAATAGAACGACTGGGAAGGAGATGGGTGACAAAGTTCAAGCAGCACGTCGATCGACAGCTCTTCGAGGTTGTCATTCAAGCTGCTGTCGGACGCAAAGTCATTGCAAGAGAAACCGTCAAACCGTATCGGAAAGACGTCCTGGCCAAGCTCCATGCAAGTGATGTCAGCCGACGGAGGAAGCTCCTGGAGAAACAGAAAGAAGGCCGGAAGAGGCTCAGGGCTGTCGGAAACGTGGTGATTGAACAGAAGGCATTCCAAAACTTTTTGTCGAAATAGACCTTCCCTGGAAAGACTGTACATTACGATTTATTGTATTATACCTCTTAAACTTATTCTATTTATGCCTTGAATAGTACACCCAGCATTCAATATGATTACCCGTTTTGGAGACCTTGAGCATTGAATGTTTAGGTAAGCGGAGTATCTCAACAATAATTGAATCTGATTGGATGGCGCAGCGGAGGGGCCGCGGGAGCTTTCAATTTGGCCGCAGAAAAGTTCGTCGCCGACCCCGCCGCGGTGATGTCTTGCAGTTTCTCTCTCATCCGTGTCACTGATCTTTTGGATTGTGCAACTGTCATTCACACGGATTAGCGGGGTGCGACTGTCATACATATACGTTGACGAGCCCCTTTTTCGGTTGTGCGCTGACCGCAGCGCTCTACAAAACATCTCTTTGAGTTATTGCCTCCCTGCCATGTTCAGCTCTTGACAGGCGTGATGCAGCCTCCGGAAGGTGTGCAGGTCGATCTGGGCAAGGCCCAGGTCATTGACCGTGCCCCAAAAGTTATCAAGGAATTGAAATTTGGTGTTCTGTAAGAACCCTGGGCGGGTGTCACTTGTGGGTTGTCTGTTGACCATGGCTGACCTGCTTGCGCGTGACTCATATAGGTCAAACGATGATATTGTCAGCCAAGGCGTAGTCGAGGTTTCCGACCGGAAGTTTTTTGACCTCGACCGTGATAGATCGGTCGTTGCCCATGGCCCCCTCGATTCGCGCATGGGTGTATCGAGCAAAACCGCATCATGTCAAACGTGCGGCGGTGCCCTTCAAGTTTGTAACGGCCATTTCGGCCACGTGAAACTCGTCCTGCCCTCGTTCCATGTAGGGTATTTCAAACGTGTCATCACCATCTTGCAGGAGATTTGCAAAGAATGTTCGCACATTTTGCTCCCGGAAGGAGAACGCCGTGCTTATCTCCGTGAAATGAGACGCCCGGGCTTGGATAATTTGAGAAGGTTGCAAATAGCGAAGCGCATCAACGAGCGATGCCGTAAGACTCGGAACTGTGATGTGTGTGGTGCAGTCAACGGTGTAGTCAAGAAGGCTGGAACAAGCGCGCTCAAAATCACGCACGATAAATTCCGTGCCTTCAATGCCTCTACCTCTATGAAGAAAATTCCCCCACCTAGCAAGATTGTTTTCGACCGATCGTTCGAGGAAGCTAGGAGCCATAATGCGGAAGTTGAAAAACATTACAAAAAAGCGCAGGATGATATGAATGCTTTGCGTGTTCTAAACCTCTTCAAGAGAATTTCCGATACCGACTGTGAACTATTGGGATTGGACCCAAAGGAAGCCAGACCCGAAATGTTTCTCTGGCAGTATATTCCTGCGCCCCCTGTGTGTATCCGTCCTTCTGTAGGCCAGGACGCATCCTCCACCGAGGACGATCTAACTGCCAAGTTGGGTGACATTGTCCAGAGTAACATCAATCTTAAGAACGCATTGCTCAAGGGTGCTCCCGTTCAGACTATCATGGAATGCTGGGACTACATGCAGCTTCAGATTGCAGTCTATATCAATAGTGACGTTCCTGGCTTGAACAAGGCAGACTTGGGAAAGCCCATACGAGGTTTCGTGCAACGACTGAAAGGAAAACAGGGTCGATTCCGTGGTAATTTATCTGGAAAGCGTGTCGATTTCTCTGGCCGAACTGTCATTTCGCCTGATCCAAATTTGCGAGTCGATGAAGTCGCTGTTCCCGAACTAGTGGCGAAGAATATGACTTATCCTGAGGTGGTCACACGGTACAACAAGGAGAAGCTGCAGCAGCGAGTTCGGAACGGAACCAAAAAGTGGCCAGGAGCAAACTACCTTGTCAAAAAGGGCTCCACCTTCAAGACTTTCCTCAAGTACGGTAGTCTCAACATGATTGCCGATCAGCTGCAGGAGGGAGACGTTGTCGAACGCCATATTGAGGACGGTGACATCGTGCTTTTCAACCGCCAGCCCTCTCTCCACAAGCTCAGTATTCTTTCCCATTTTGCCAAGGTCCGCCCTCACAGAACTTTCCGGTTGAACGAGTGTGTCTGTAACCCATACAATGCCGATTTCGACGGAGACGAGATGAATTTGCACGTACCTCAGACTGAAGAAGCGAGAGCCGAAGCTATGGAGTTGATGGGCGTCAAGAACAACTTGGCAACGCCCAAGAACGGTGAACCCATTATTTCTGCCATCCAAGATTTCATCAGTGCTGCATACATCTTGAGCAGTAAGGATAACTTCTTCGATCGCCGCTCGTTCACGCAAGTATGCCTTTACATGCTTGGCCCGGAAACTCGTTTCGACCTTCCCCCACCCGCAGTGCTCAAGCCACAGATGCTTTGGACTGGAAAGCAGGTTTTCAATATTCTCATGCGTCCCAACAAGGACGACCCTGTGATGGTCAACTTGGATGCTGCATGCAGAGAATACAAGCCCCCCAAGGATGGCCGCCCGAAAGATCTGGACCCGAAAGACGGATGGCTTGTCATTCGTAATTCGGAGGTCATGTGTGGTGTGATGGACAAAGCTACTATTGGTTCAGGAAAGAAGGACAATGTCTTTTATGTCATGCTGAGAGATTTCGGCCCTCCAGCAGCAGCAGAGGGCATGAATCGCTTGTCGAGGTTATCCGCGCGTTGGTTCACGAACATGGGTTTCTCCATCGGTATCACAGACGTCTACCCAAGCGAGAAGCTGCTACAGTCGAAGCACGACTTGGTCGAGACAGCATATGCTCAATGTGACCAGGTAATTGCCCAGTATAAGGCGGGTACCCTGGAGACGTTCCCTGGATGTGACGAGTTGCAAACTATGGAGAATAAGATTTCCGGTATTCTCAGTAAGGTCCGACAGCAGGCCGGTGACGAATGTATCGCCCAGCTCAGCAAGTACAATTCTCCTTTGATCATGGCTACGTCTGGATCCAAGGGTTCAAGTATCAACGTGTCTCAGATGGTTGCTCTCGTCGGTCAGCAGATTATTGGTGGTCAGCGTGTGCAGGACGGTTTCCAAGATAGAACACTGCCTCATTTCCCGAAGAATGCTCGCCAACCGCCTTCGAAGGGTTTCGTGCGCAATAGTTTCTTCTCTGGGTTAGAGCCTTATGAGTTCATTTTCCACGCCATGTCCGGTCGTGAAGGTCTGGTCGATACGGCTGTCAAAACCGCCGAGACTGGTTACATGTCGCGTCGTTTGATGAAGTCCTTGGAAGATCTCTCTTCGCGGTACGATGATACTGTGCGGAACTCTTCCGGTCATATCGTTCAGTTCCAGTATGGTGATGACAAGCTGGACCCCGTGGATATGGAGGGCAAGGCTAAGCCTGTTCATTTCGATCGGACGTTCATTCACTCTGAAGCGACCACCTATGATAATGACGAGCGCAGTTTGCAGCCTGCAGAGATCATGGAAGTGTGTGAGGAGATGCTCTCAAAGGAGCGTGCTAAATTGGTCCGGAAAGACTTGCTCGAGGTGGAACTTGGCTACATGGACAGGTCTAACCACGGCGTTGACCAATTCGAAAGTGCACGCGACTTCCTCGAGTCTATTCAGCAATATGTTTCCGGAAAAGCAGACAAACTGATCTCCCGAGGCGGTGATATTGATCCTTCGGATGAAAGGAGTAAGCAGGGCTTGAATCATACAGGCAAGTTGACCGAGACGACGCTCAGGACCTTCATCTCTGCATGTTTGATGAAGTATAAGAAGGCCCAAGTTGAACCCGGTCACGCCGTGGGTGCTGTTGGTGCGCAATCTATTGGTGAACCCGGTACACAGATGACGCTGAAGACTTTCCATTTTGCTGGTGTCGCGGGTATGAGTATCACTCAGGGTGTTCCTCGTATTAAGGAAATCATCAACGCCTCGAAGGAAATCAGTACGCCGGTCGTGTCCTGTGAACTGGTAACCAAGGACAATGTCATTGCGGCTCGGATTGTGAAGGGACGTATTGAGAAGACATATCTCAGGGATATCACCCACTATGTCCGAGAGACCTGGACTGGCAAAGAGGCATACATCACGGTCAAGATTAATTGGAAGACCATCCAAGACCTGGCACTCGAATTGAAGATCCAGGATATCCTCGCTGCCATCAAGAGCCACAGACGCTTCAAGTCCGATGACCTGAAGTTCCGTTGCCAGCGGTCACATATCCATATCCATATGGATGTAGATCCTGCTAGCAAGCTCGGCCTTTCGAAGACGGAAATTGCCGCGACGAGTGCCGATCCTTTCCTGCGTTTGAAGCATCTCAAGCGTCTACTTCCCGACATCCAGGTTCTTGGTCACCCTCAAGCCTACCGTGCGATCATTCGGACGGATGACACGTCGACTACCAACACCCTTCTTGTCGAAGGTTATGGTCTTCGGGCATGTATGAACACGATTGGTGTTGACGGCCTTCACACGTCTACCAATAACGTGATGGAAATGCGCGAGGTCCTTGGTATTGAAGCCGCCCGGACGACCATTGTTCGTGAAATCAGTGAGGTGATGAAGGACATGGACATTGATCCTCGACACATGCAGCTTCTCGCTGATGTCATGACCTACAAGGGTGAAGTCCTGGGTATTACCCGGTTCGGTCTTGCTAAGATGCGTGACTCTGTCCTTCAACTGGCCTCCTTCGAGAAGACCGCGGACCATCTGTTCGACGCCGGTGGAGCAGGCCGTACCGACCTCGTTGAGGGTGTGTCGGAGTGTATTATCATGGGCAAAACCGTGTCTCTAGGAACCGGTGCCATGGAAGTGGTCCGTCGGATGAATTTCTTCGAAGGCCAGATCGGAGCCAGGAAGACCACATTTGAAGACACCTGGAACAACGTCTGCGAAGCCCCTCTCAAATCGAAGAAGAGAGCTCGGACGTGATTGTGTATCATTCAAAAGTGCTAATAGGTTTGGCAGTTTGCTACTTACAAAAGTGCATCACCGGGCGTTGGATATATTAGTGTACATCTGTCTTTTTGGCTGTTCATGATGTTTTGCGCATTAGCGATACTGAGGTAGTGATGGATGGGATCGCCATCTTTGTACTATTGACTACGTGTTATTGTTACCATATGAATCAAACGATGATATGTACTTCATAATCGAGCTCCTATACTTTATATCACGGAAGTACTCCGTACTGTAGATCATCTGTAGGGAATCACTTACCGAATCGGGTTATATTAACAGATACGCGCCCCACCGCAATGATCTCATACTAGCAGTAGTCTCTCTACGACCATCCTAAACCCCCCATCTGTACCTCTTCACCTCCAACCACTTTCTCTATAGACAATCACTTATCCACAGTACACAGAAATGACATCCCCCCAAAGTCTCCAATCAACCTACCGCCTAAACTCAGGCCATGAGATCCCCATCCTGGGCTACGGCGTAAGTAAACATACACCATAAACCGTTAACACCCCGCAAAGACAGACACTAACAAACCCCCAGGTCTACCTAATGTCCGTCTAACCCTCACCACAAAGATATAGTGAAGACTAACCAGTAACAAACGAAAAGCTCCCCCTCCAAAACTGAAACCCCCGTCCTTGAAGCCTTCAACACCGGCTACCGCCATGTACACGTCCTCCTCTACAAATATACATGGCTCGAAGGCTAACAGCAGAATAGGTCGACTCAGCAATCATGTACCGAAACGAAAAGGCCTGCGGCCGCGCAATCACAAACTCCGGCCTAGATCGCTCCCGAATCTTCTTTACAACCAAGATCCCACCCGGGTCTATGGGGTATGAGAGGACCAAGCGCGCCATTGAGAGTAGTCTCCGGGAGGCGGGGGTAGAGTATTTCGATCTGTGAGTTTTCCCTTTTTTTTTATTCTTCATATACCGTGTAACCTTGAGCAATTAGTATAGAATGATAACTAATACAAAAACAGAGTCTTGATCCACGCCCCCTACGGCGGCAAGGAAGACCGTCTAGGCTCCTGGCGGGCGCTCGTTGAAGCCCAGAAAGCCGGCAAGACAAAGTCAATCGGGGTCTCCAATTACGGGATCCACCACCTGAACGAGCTGGAGGAGTACATCCAGCAAGGAGGCGGCGGGGCCATCGACGTCGGGCAATATGAGATCCATCCGTGGTGCGCGCGCGAGGATATTGTGGAGTGGCTTCAGACGCGGAATATTGTTGTCGAGGCATATTCGCCTCTTGCGCATGGGACTCGCATGGGCGAGGCTGTGTTGAGGGAGCTAGGGAAGAAGTATAATAAGTCGCCTGCGCAGATTATGATTCGGTGGTGTTTGCAGAGGGTGAGTTTTCCGATCTTTCCTTTTGGGTGTTCTGTTACTATGGTCTTTGAGGAAGTTGGGGTGGTGGGCTAATGAGGGTTGATTTGTAGGGTCTGGTGCCTTTGCCCAAGTCTGCGACGCCGAGTCGGATTAGGGAGAATGCGCAGGTGTTTGATTTCGAGTTGGATGAGAGGGATATGAAGAGGCTTTTTACGGGGGAGTATGACCCTACGGATTGGGATCCTACGCTTGATTTTGATTAGGTGGTTGTTTAGGGCTATGGGGGTAGAGGTAGATCTATAGAGAGGGGTAAATTTATACTATTATGGTAGATTTGATTGCTTATTTTAAGTAGTATATGGTGCGTTAAAGTTGCGATTGATAATGAAGACAGTTGAGTATGTGATAGATTACCGTAAACGGATTTTTAATAGGCAAAAGGCACCCGCGGGGCTGCTTAGCAATTCGACGACCCTCACTCACTCCCCGAAAGTTTCCCTCCTCGCGACAAAATCCCCTCACTCCCACCTTTAAAACCCCCGTTTTGTCAACCAAGCGATACTCTATCCTTGTCACAGCCTGTCCGCCATCCAGCAGCGACAATGAAGCTAATCCTCTCCACCTCGTAAGTGGCGATAACCCTGCGGCAACTGAGATTGACCCCTCTGCGAAGAGAACTCAACCCCGCGGCGGCGCAAACCCCGAATCTACATAGATACTAACAACAACACTGGCCAGAAATCTTATGGAGTCCGGAGGTCACACCGTAATCCGGCAAGCCTCAACGGAAAAGTCCAACGTGGAGCTGATTAACTCGCTGCGGTCAAATTTCCAGACGGCGCAACAATTATCTTCGGCCGAGACGACAACGACCCCGCGGTATCGGGCTTGGACCCGGGAGACCGAAGACGGCCTCTACATTCCGGCGATTGACTTTGCGCAGCGTGGGCTGGCAGAGGAGAAGGCGCAGTACGATATTACGGTCAAATTATTCTATTTGCCGGGGATTCCGGCGTCGCGGCGATGTGCGCATACCAGGGAGGCAATTGATTTAGTCTTGAAGGACCTACATGTGGATTCTATTGATCTATTGATTGTTTCTTTCCCCGGGATTTTGTTCGACGCGGAGGATGATAGTGAAGAGGAGGTGGCGTCGGATACCGGGAGTGAGGAGCCAGATGACTTTGACAGCATGATTCGCACGTGGAGGGTGCTCGAGGATCTCAAGGAGCAGGGTATGATTTCTCAGCTGGGAGTGGCGGAGTTTGGCAGTGAGAGACTCGCCCGGTTCCTGCCGCACACGAAGGTCAAGCCCTCCGTCGACCAGATCAACCTCAAGGACTGCTGTGTCGTGCCGAAATCGTTGATTCTCTATGCGAAATCTGAGAATATCCAGCTCCTCACCCACAACGACTGCATGGACATCCTGCCCATCGGTACCACACGGGAACTCCTTGGTCCGGGCGAAAAGGGTGCCGGCATTCTTGCTTCCTCTCCAGATGCGGCCGACGGTATTCAGGGTGATGTCGAGCCGCAGTGGGTGGTCAAGTACACGGCTGTTGTCAAGGACCGCGGCGTTGTCGAGAACAAGGGTTATTTCGCACTCGCCGATATGGGAACCTGCGTCAAGGCTCGTGAAGAATGATCGATCCTCCTTTCACCATCCCCCGCCATTCCCCCGTCTGTCTATTCCCAGATTCCCCCCATCCGAGGCGTACCTCATCTCCAGCATTGTGACGATAAAGCGTGGCGTTTGTCATTGACGATAAATGAAAGCATGATTCCTCCCGCAAAACTCCTGGATCATAATCCCAACTCCAACCCATAACCCGTAATCCCATAGCACATAAACATAGAGAGACGAAAGTAAATAAAATTCACCCAATCATGCTCCTCTTGCGGCCCCTCATCCTAACATCCTGCAACTTCTTCAACGTAACCACAGCCCCCTTATAACTATCCTTATACCCCTCGAGCACCTCCTCAAAGAACTTCTCTGCCCGAGGATGCGTGCTCCCAAAAGCCCTCTCAAGAACGTACAAATCGACCGCGCGATCCTCCTCGGAGGAACTCTGCCCGGCCAGCCCAAAATCAATCAAAACCACATCGCCCTGCATGGCGGGACTCTCCCCAGCCACAGCATCGACATTCTCCGTCCTGAGAATCAAGTTACTCGTCGTCAAATCCCCATGAATAACCCCAGCCTTATGCAACCCCCCAACAACACTCCCAATCCCTCTCATCAACCCCCGAATCTTCTCCTCCTCCCTCCGCAACTCCTCTTCACTCAACAAACCCCCAGACGCCTTCATAAACGCCTCCCACCGCTCAACAACAACCCGCACAACCAACCCCTCAATCCACTCCATAAGCAACCACGCGCCTCCATTCCCATTCTCCTTACCCTGTCCCTCCCAGTCCAAAGCCAGCACAGCGGGGACGTTGACCCCCTCCCGAACGAGCTTCACCAGACACCGCGCTTCCTGGAGGATGCGCTGGCGGGTCAATCGGCGGTCGAGGATGGGGTGGCGGTAGGGTTTCGAGGGCCGGATTTTCAGCGCCGCGGGCGTGTTGGTGTCTAGGTGGATTGTTTTGTAGAGGTGCGCCTCGGCGCCTTGCGTGAGGAGCGTCGGTGGTGGGGTAGTGTTTGTGAAGGGTTTCGGGAGGGGTGGTGGGGTGTAGGGGTCTTGGGCCATTTTGGGTGGTGAGTGTTTGGAATGACTTGAGTCGAATTGGTGTGCTGTTTGTTTGTGGGTTGCGTTGAGGTGCAATTTGGTTTGGTTTGATTTGGTTGGTATTGGATTAAGATTGATGTGGTGAGGGGTGTTGGAAAAAAAGTTACCGGGTTGGAGGTTGCTTGGTGGGGGTACTGCTTGGTTGCCTGAGGGGTGAGGCACTAATGTAGCGGAGACGAGTTGGTTGGTATGCTATGGATGGAAGGGGAGTATGAGGATGCGTACTTTTGTTTATTCTTCTAAACGCTAGGTTTAGAGGGTGTTTTCGAGGGTATTATTAGAAACACGCCCCTTGTCACCCTATGATGCTCGTGCTTTGTCCCCGGCATACCCGGCGGCTAAGTAGATGAAGCCCTAAGTCATAGATGCTGTCATCTGTGAGCATACCAAACTCAACTCGTCAATAGGCAGTGGACAATAAATACATTTATATTTACAGGCTTTCACTATAGATCCAAGAAGAAATATCACAAGCAATTTCAATGAAGCAAGGTGCTCTCCCTTAGAATTGTGCTATTGTCATAGGAAAACACTAGGTAGTTGAATTGACTCCGGGTTGGAGAGTAGGGAGTGAAGTCTATTTAGATTTGACAGAGTTTGGACACATGGACAAACCAATACCCGCCAGCAATGTCAAAGATCTGGTTAGTGGAATCGAGTTTGAGAGTATATTAAAATACGTGCGAGTTCCCTCCAAAGTTGTAATGTACCTACGTCAAGGCAACAGGGACAATCATCAGGAGCAGCAGCAGCAGCAGCTTGTGAGAAACGGAAACGTGGAAGATGTCTTCAATGTTCTGTTGGAGAAAGTTGTGAACAAGATTATCAACGTCAGTATCGATGACGATGAGGATCTGCCACATAGTGATGAAGTGATTGAGGCCTTGGAGAAATTTGACATTGAAGAATGGGACTGGCGACGGAAGGATCTGTGCAGCAGTGTGATCCCCAAAGCGGCGCGAAATTCTCGAAAGGTATTTCTATATTCAACAGCGAATAAAGCGGTGCTTCGCAGCTGGTCAGCACCAGATGGATTGAACTATCTGAAGAAGGTAACCAGTCAAGTTTCATGAGCCGTTGCCGTGACAATATCGACTCACGGATTCTATGTTTGACAGATGTCCATGTACTGGTACAGCGCGAGTCGAGAGCCCGGAGCGTACAAATGAATACCTCAATGAGTATATCATCAGGTTAGAAGGGAACAGAGACAGGGGCAAACCTTCAATTAACGTTGCTACCTGCATAGAACCGGCTATCAATGGTCGGCTTAATATCGAAGGCAGGGAGGAGAGATTCGAAACTTAAGTATCCATTAGACATCATAAGGTCTATGTGTAGCTAATTAGTATCGGACAGCAATACCTGGCTAGATAATATGGATAGGTTTATATCCTTTGTCACGAATATACCTGAAACTGGCCGTGAAGTGAAGGTCGCTGTTATTGACGATGAGATTGATAAACCCCGGGAAGATTTCGAAGATAGCGTCGTTGAGGGAATATCGTGCTTCTCCCCTCGGAAAGATAACATCGCTGGTACTCGACAATACTACTTTTCAACCAATGGTCATGGCACCTTAATGGCAAAGAGGGTTCGACGATTATGGCCCAAGGTCAAGCTCTGTATCGTTCGGTTGGATCAGGAGATCAATGGAGAGCCTACTATCGAGTCAGCAATCAAAGTAAGTCAATATCTTGAGTACTCTTTGAGGCTATGCTGCTGATAACCATTATTGTTCTGCTAGGCAATTTCCTGGGCTACGGCTATCGGTGTGGATATCATCTCAATGAGCTGGACATTCCCTGAACTAAAAAATATAGAGTCAAGAAGACTAGGCGAGGTAATTGACGAAGCTCACAAGAAGAAGATACTCACTCTCGCCTCAGTTAGCGATCAAGGATATAACCGACCTGATATGTCGTTTCCAGGCAAGATACCAGGTGTCTTCCGCATCGGTGCGGCAAGAGACAGCGGAGTGCCGGATGACCTTGCCCAAGGGTATGAATTTCTCTTCCCTGGAGGGAGCAGTGTGACCAATGTTCGGCAGCGTGAGAAAGATAATACCGGTGCAAACTCCAAGCTTGCACAGGGAAGCTCCTTCGCAACCGCTGTGGCGTCGGGTCTTGCAGCCTTAATACTCCATTGTGCGGAACTCTGCGATCTGGGGGACGAAAATGGCGACGACCTTCGCCAGTACCAAAATATGAAAGATATTTTCCACGTCATGGCATTGGGCTCCCCGCAATCATCGTATATACAGGCAGAGAAGTGGTTCCCAACGAGCTTTGAGAACAAGGATTGGATGATGGAGGATGAGGACCAAGACGAATTCCGCCGGAGAATCACCGCGATTATCACGTAGGTGGCTTCCGACTACTTCCTTCTCAACACAGTAGTAATTCTGGTTTTCAGGCCGTGCATCGTTAATAGACCTTGCTAGTAAATATGAAGCAAAGAAAGAAAGGATGGCCAGTCAGGTTATGTATTTCACAAAGGAATTGTCCGTTAGAGGCTTTGGATCTCCATTGTCTTTGGTGTGCCCTGGAAAAGGCTATACATGATAAGGCTTTGGTACAACAAAAGACCAAGACAAAGAGATAGTTGAGTTTGTCCGGAAGAAATCCATAAAATACTGCCTACCAATACAAACCCATTTCCCCTTTATATATCCTCGACTACAAAAGGCCCGCCCCTTTCTAGCCACAGTATCTAACTGTTAGAGTTTGCATCCTACCCTTGTTACCAACCATTCTTCAGGTCAGGTCATTCTTCCCAGTTACTCTTGTATCTCAGTGAGATAAGCCAAGGACATAATAGTTCTCTAATCAGTAAAATGACCCACTCACACAGAAAATGGGGTAAAAGCGCAAGTAGACCGCACCCCCATATACGAAATATCGCAACTGACGAACAAGGTCTAACATGATCGCAGGCTCCCTTACTTGTTGGAAACAAAGAAGAAAGCGCAAGATGTATGGTAAGAGAGGTACTCGAGGGGCTCGAATGCAATGGCTCCTTACGCGCTAAAGGCTGCTTGTGGCGTTATCACGCCAGACTCGAGACTGAGACTTCGGACCACCACAATCTGAGTCTAGAAGAAATTGTAGGTATAAGTACCTCTGACTTGTTATACGTGACTGTATTGACCTAGGCCAGGGAAAAGTGAAGGATATAGATAGTGTCCCGGGCGTGCTTGCCAAGTTTGTTGAGGATAACTTCAAGGGGATCCTTATCGAAAGGAAAATGGCGAAGCTCACTCTTGAGATTGAAACGGTGAAAGCCAGAAAGTACAATGAGGGGAAGGATTTCGATCTGATTTTACTGATAGGCCTTTGGTCTGTAGGGTTGCTGATGATTATGTTGCTCTTCTATCGTGTATCTTTCTTGAATACTCTCTAGGGTCTTTGATTCTGTATACTGCTCATCATATCAAGGACCCTCTCCCTGACATGGAAAATAGCATCGGCTATATATCTTCTCTGTGAGAGCTCGTTAAGAAAGTGAGTCAATAGACTTGCCGTGACTCAAACTTCCCGGTGTAATGAAACGACATCGCGGTGTCCATGTATCTCCTTTTCTCACTGCAAACCTTATCAAAGTAGAAGATAAACTAAATAGTGGAGCTGTACTCCTTTTCCAGTTTTAATTTTGTAAACGGAAGACGGATTTTTTCGTGTGCTATGTCCCTAGGCCTATATTCTAATATTAGTAACTGCTTCTTGTATAACTGTGTTTTAAGAAACTCAACAGTTTACTACCATAGTTCCGAGTATAGTACCTCACCTCTAGTCATCAAGCTGTGGATTGCGGACGCTAGACACGAAATGTATGATATTATTAACCTTCTTATATAGATGCCTACAGTCTAACAAGCGTGGACAGGAAGTTTAATTTGAAAGAAGTTTTTGATCCTTTCAATGTTGATGTTGATTGGGTAAAGGAACGATGTCCAAAAATTAATATATACATGTGAACGAGTATTACCATGCAAAAGTCTATGCAACGCAATAGAGAATATGCAAGACGAGTTGGCGTAAAGCAAGCGACTAGGAAACGTAAGAATTGCAAGCTGGGAGATAGTGCTACACCGCAAACTCCTGCTACACTAAAACGACATTCGCAAGAACGAGATCAGAAGCGATATATAGCGCGGGGGGAGGATCGGATCAACTGAATTGGACATAGTTTGCTTTGGTAGTGGTTAGTCGCAGTATAAAGCAAGCAATGCAGAATAAAGAGCTTACCAGGGAATTGTCCTTCCCGTCCATCGACGCGGCCAGTCCACCATTCGTTCTGGTTGTCTGTCCGTTGCACAATTTCGATTACATCTCCCGCGGAAAAACTGAGATCACCATGTGCTTGCGCCTCATAATCATACAGTGCTGTGACCGTTTCCACCGGTGCGGCGAACCTTGCTGGCTTCGGCTTCGGGGGTGGAGGAGCTGGCTTCGCTTTCGATTTGGCTGCCGCAACAAAGCTGCTGCTCCCGCTTGCTGCAGCAGAATAAGGAGGGGGAGGGTTTTCAACGACATCGGGATCCTTCTGCCGAGGGGAAAACTTGTTCTCCTTTTCCAACTTATCCTTGCCAAATTTCGAGTTCTGTTGACGGATACCCTTGGTCTTGAAGTGAACGATAGTCAATTCCTCAGCACGCTCCTTGACATCGCCGCGCTTATTTTCGTACGCTTCCTCAACATCCAACGTGAGGTCGAAATAGCCAATGTTCATCCCCTGCATCCTTTCATGAAGAGTGTAAAAAACGTTCAGTTGCATGTAGTAGAACGACTGGAATAGTGGTCGAATGAATTCCGCCTCGAGAGTAAACAACTTCGGCAGCTCGTCCTTGAGCAAGTCGTTATAATAGTTATATTCCTGAGTGGCTTGTTCCACATCATTCTCAGCCTTATAGAGAGCCTTTTCATCCTTAAGAGACTTGTCTTTCTTATCCTGAAGTTTCTTGAGGGAGGCCCTATGCCGATCATAATCCAACTTCTTATGGTCTCGTTTTACTGCGACTTTGCGGATCACTTTAATGACCTCCAGCAGCTGATCTGCAGGGCTGATGATGCGGCTGTCAATCATTTCCAGCTCGGGCGCGAGAGATTCCTGGAGTTCGCGTACAATCGCTTCGTATTCTTCACAAGCCCGGATGCCTTCGGGGTTGCCTTCGATCGTATACGAGCTTGGATCCGATGCGCGGCCGGAGATCGGCTTGTATAGTTCTGTCATGGCCTTGGAGAATTCGATTTGGTGGTTTAGCATACCTTGTAGAGTCCATTAGCGAGAGAAATTAGGCCAACACGGGCGCCAGAGAGGGATGAAGGATTATACCATTAATGGCATCGAAATACTTCTTTGATTCATCGTGCAATTTTTTAGTCTCCGTCTCGAGTTCCTGGAAACGCCGCTCCGCATCACTATAAACTGCGTCCTTCGTGTGTTCGCCAATGTTGAATTTGGCCTTGAACTGTTGCGGCGCTCGGACAATGCTCTTCTGAAAGCCCTTCAAACTCATGTTTGATTCTGTCGCAGGCAGCGAAGTACTCCGGAAGGGATCGGGACAAGGAAGAAGACAGACAGAGACGCTGACAAGTCAGCCACAGGTGAATAGGTAAGGGGTATGATTCAACACAGTTAATAGGGAAGGAGAAGGAAGAAGCGCGGCGGAGGTGGGGGAAGTAATCTTTCGCTCGGCGCAGTGCCTTGGGGCTTGTAGGGCGGCGGAGAGCCGGTGACGGTTAGACTTCAGTTCGTTTGGCTCGGCGCTGTGGCTGTGTTATGACATAATGCCTCCGTCTCTGAGAATAGGCAACTAGCTACGCTTTCCTTAGTGCAGCTTTGCGGGATTTATGCCTAACGGGAGAAAATATAAGATGGGTAGTTCCAAATAATAACAGCTTTGAGCCTTTTATTGTTCTTGTTCTTGTGAGTATGGTATACTGGGGGGCCTCAAAGGTGTGGCACAAGCGCCGGGTCAGCAATGCCGAGTTAGTAAATACAGGCGGATCTCGGGGGTTCGTCCCTGGGTGCTAATGATTAGGCACCAGAGTATCCAAAAGCTGGCACAACAGGGCTGAGTGATCCTCGGGGTGAACTGTTTTTCCTGTCCTTCCGTGGTTTGCATCATTTGCATCATACTCCGGGTCAACTTTAGCTGCTTTGAGAACTCCCCGCAATAAGTTGACACTGGAAATCTTACAACTCGTCTTGAGCGGAGAGGTATGTTACCCTCAATGGATACAATTACCAGGCTAGTGCATACGGGACTTTTCCGCGGAGAGCTGCAGATTTATCTCGGTTATCTTACCCCACGTGATCCTTCGCATATATATCCTTCATTATCTGTACCTTGGTCGCATACGTATCACAATTTATTTTGAAATCTCGGAGCATGTTACCATGGAGGAAAAATATATTGAGTGTTACTCTAAAATAAATACTATATCCGCATCTCTACCAAAGGGATTGCCGGTTATACCGTATACCATATCGTTTATCTACTTCTGAGGTTGAAGTTCTCCGTAGTATTGCTGCAGATTCAATCAAAAACCCGATGCCGGTTCCCAAAGGGGAAAGCACCTTCGGACTATCTGATAAATCCGATCGGGCTTAGTGGGCTCGGCAATGATATAACCGTACCCAAAGTTTTTCCCATCTCTCGCTCTCCCTTTCCCTCCGTCTCCTCTTATCACCAACTGTCTATCATATATGGAACAGTTGCGGATCCATCCCAATGATGTCTAATGTTACTCAATCAGCCTTGAGACAGGCAACTCGTGCCTACGCTCGTCGACTTCCATCGATGCAGCATGGCTCCTTCACTTCCGCCCTTCCCAGACGGGTGCTCGCCACTCCATCCAGACGGTTCTATGTCTCCGAAACCAAAGCTGGAAATGCTCAGGTTTCGGTAGATACTGCCATTAAACAAGAGCAGAAGGATTTCCTGAAACAAACTGGGGTACAGCCGCAGAAGGTGGAGCTCCCTAGTTCTGGTGTTTCCGGCGATGCTTCGATGAGCCCTTCTGCCGGCATCTTCAAGCAGGCCACTGTCATGGACCAAGGAACGCGACCGATATATCTCGATATGCAGGCAACAACCCCAACAGATCCCCGTGTCCTAGACGCCATGCTCCCCTTTTTGACCGGAATTTACGGCAACCCTCACTCGAGAACCCATGCATACGGTTGGGAGTCGGAAAAGGCGGTCGAGCAATCCCGAGAGCATATCGCCAAGCTAATCGGCGCGGACTCAAAAGAGATCATCTTCACTAGCGGTGCTACTGAGAGTAACAACATGAGCATTAAGGGTGTGGCGAGGTTTTTCGGGCGCTCCGGCAAAAAGAACCACATCATCACAACGCAGACTGAGCACAAGTGTGTTCTTGACAGCTGTCGGCATCTTCAGGATGAGGGCTACGAAGTTACCTATCTCCCTGTGCAGAACAACGGCCTGATTCGGATGGAAGACCTTGAGGCGGCCATTCGCCCTGAAACGGCACTGGTCAGCATCATGGCCGTCAACAACGAGATCGGTGTCATCCAGCCCCTGGAACAGATTGGAAAGCTGTGCCGCTCCAAGAAGATTTTCTTCCACACGGATGCTGCACAAGCTGTGGGAAAGATCCCGTTGGATGTGAACAAGTTGAATATCGACCTGATGTCTATTTCGAGCCACAAAATTTACGGCCCCAAGGGTATTGGGGCTTGCTATGTCAGACGTCGTCCCAGGGTCCGTCTTGATCCCCTCATTACTGGAGGCGGGCAGGAGCGAGGCCTGCGCAGTGGTACCCTTGCTCCTCACCTGGTGGTTGGGTTCGGTGAGGCCTGCCGTCTCGCCACCGAGGACATGAAGGTACGTTGTATTTTTCTTTCGTCTTATGCTTACAATTTCTTTTCGATCTGCCGATGATTATATACTGCAAATATGTATTCTGAGACCTGTGGGGGTAGCTGCACGCCTAACGCGTGACCCATGGGCTTATGATGTCTCAGCAGGGGTGATGAGTTGACTATTGCTTTGTTTACCTTTTTTGCTTCATTCGGCTATGCGTCAGTGGACATCGCTAATCAAATTTGTAGTATGATACTAAGCACATTGACCGTTTGTCGAAGCGCCTGACCGACGGGCTCTTATCCATGGAACACACACACCTTAACGGAGACCCCGAACATCACTACCCAGGATGTGTCAATATTTCTTTTGCCTACATTGAAGGAGAATCTCTTCTGATGGCCTTGAAAGACATTGCTCTGTCGTCGGGTAGTGCCTGTACCTCTGCTTCATTGGAGCCTAGCTACGTCCTTCGTGCCTTGGGTAGCAGTGACGAGAGCGCCCATAGCAGTATCCGCTTTGGCATTGGACGATTCACTACGGATAGCGAAATCGACTATGTACTAAAGGCGGTACAGGACCGCGTTCATTTCCTACGCGAGCTGAGCCCCCTGTGGGAGCTGGTGCAGGAAGGTATCGATCTGAACACGATCGAATGGAGTCAACATTAAACTGTAATATACTTCGGGCGGGGTTCCCTAACCCTCCGAGTGGCCGTCTAAGTAGGTCTTTTGGTTGCTCGAAGACCGGTCTGGATCTCTTATTTTCTCTCTCTCTCTGTTTTATACTTTCTGTCTTGAAATTTCCCGATATTTCCCATGGGATGGCGTTAGCTGGGATAGCACTACGGATGGATGACGATCTCTGAGTAATTTGTATAAAGAATGAATCTTATTCGGACGACGATTGGCTCCCCAACGTGGTTTGTTTGTAAGCTGAACTAGTTAGCCCGAGTCCAGAGCCAATATGACGCCATTGCACATGGTATAAGATGATCGAGACCTTAAGAATGCATCATATCGGACAAGCCGACCATCCAGTTGTACTAGGACTAGTAGTATCATGCATCAACAAACATGCTGTGGCATGCTAGTGCATGGACGTCAGTTCAAATAGCTTTACAGTGTGTAGTTCACGATCTTCGATTACTCTGCCTGATTTTCAAGTTCGTTTTTTTTTTGGCAGGTCGCTGGTAGATGACTTAACATGATGAGAACTCACTATGTCATGTTCTTCACTCATTCGTTGTGTAAAATCCCGGGTGACCTGTTTTGCTATGTATACTGCAATAAAACTGTCGCAGAAGACTGGATGCAGTTGGAGTGAGTAGTAATGAGTTCGAGTTGATTTGCGTCGGAGTTACTCCGGGGTTAACAGTCACCGTTACCCGAGGTTTGAATAAGCTGATTGATAACGGGGCGGCAAGTCCGGTCCCTTGCGTTCACCGCAGACCTCAATGGGGTGGCGTGGGTGCGAGCGAACATGCGTCGACTCTCGCTTAATAGCCAGCGGCGGGTCCGAAATCGCACTCAACCGCCCATGGAAGGGGATTCCGGTTCATTCTCTAGCACTCAGACTAGTGCACGTGACGAGACACCCCTTTCGCTTGCACCCAATGCTCTCCGCTGGTCTGGTATCAAGATAGAGTATATACTTCTATAGATCAAGCTCTTGTAGCTCCAGTTGGCACGTCGATGTTACACTATTCTTCCCTCCAAAGTCGATCTTGATCCTTCCAATATACTCCTCGACTTTCTGGAAGCCCAGCGCCATCTCACCCACCTGAAACCAATGAAGAACATGTCGATGTCACACCCCCGTCCGGGTCTGCTGGGTGGTCGGCGGCAGCAATATGGCTGCCCATTTATTCCGTGCTCTGTAGTCGCAGTTGGCCCACTCCCTCCCATGCCCTTTATTGCGCATCCAACAGGCCTCTAGACCACGCCTCTCCTCTCGAGCAACGGTAACGGAGGGGATTACTTCCCCCGTGCCTATTGTCCCGGTCTCAGGAGTCCGGTGGCACCCTCGTTATTAACCGCTGATTAATTCTCGTCATTTCCCGTCGTTCTCCCACGGTTCTTCGTCGGTCTTTTCGTGAGGCTTTTTCTCTGCCTGGCTCATTTAAACTTCCTTTCACGTCTTCACCGTGGACCATTGTTTTCCTTCTTTTCCCTGTTCCTCTTCCCTTTTTTGCCACATCTACCGGTTTGGCTGGTGTTTCACTGACAACCACCTGGAGAGAACCGGAACGCTCGGCCTTCTTTCGTGACCGTCCATTGCCAGGTTTTTGATGGAATCTGAGATGAGCTCCTGATCTACGTTCACCCTTCCTTCCTTCTGGAGACTCTTTATGCCCGTAACTCGGCCTTGACCTTACGGGTTGTTAATCCAAGTGGTCACGCGACCACTGTCTTAAAAGCGCTAGACTTTGCGGATGTATGTTCTGCTCTACTTTCTGGCCATCTAGGCTGTTTCCATAAGATTAATTTGACATCAGTACTGCGTTAGGGGCATCTTGCTCTTTGGTGTCCGTGTTAAGCCGTCACCACTGTTGAATCAATTACTGTGATTTGTCCCTCATTATAGTCATCATGCTTCCACCGGTTCCAGCACTAGCAGACTACGGCATTTCGCCAGACCATGGCTTTCTCCCTCCTGAGCCACCCCTTGACGTCCTACCAGACCCCTATTATGCTCGGTGGGAGTGGATGGTTTCGAATTTACAATCGCTCTTGCTGAGTAGGAGGATCCGGGATGTTGTGGACCGGATGCCTACCTTATCCACGTCCTACCTTCAGTCAGAAGGTGAGTGGAGAAGAGCCTATGTTGTCCTAGGATTCATCCTCCACGGGTATGTCTGGGGAGGCAGCAAACCTTCTGAAGTAAGTCACGCGTATGGTTTCTTCTGTACGGTTCATACTAACTCTCGCCAGAAAGTACCTCCCCAACTCACCGTCCCCCTGCTAGAGGTTTGCCAGCACTTGGAACTCCCTCCAGTTGCTACATATGCGGGAGTGTGTCTGTGGAACTACAAGTCTTTGTTTCCTGAGGAAGCTGCAGACGACCTCAGTAACTTGAGTTGTCTGAACACATTCACAGGTTCATTGGATGAACAATGGTTCTACCTCATTTCTGTTGCCATTGAGGCTCGGGGTGCGCCATCGCTGTCGCTGGCGCTGCAAGCAATTGCTGCAGCCCGAGCTGGAAATAGCCTGGTAGTGACAGAATCCCTCCAAACGCTCGCAGAGGTCATAGATGAAGTAGGAACGCTGCTAGAACGGATGTACGAGAATTGTGATCCGTATGTGTTCTACCACCGGATCCGGCCCTATCTTGCTGGCAGCAAAAACATGGCCGATGCGGGGCTTCCTCATGGTCTGCTGTATGACGACGGGAGCACAAAGCCCAGGTATCGTCAATATGGAGGTGGCAGTAATGCTCAGAGCTCCTTGATTCAGTTCTGGGACATTGCTCTGGGTGTGGAACACCGACCTACTGGAGAAACCCGTCCTGAAAAGAATACGGATGACAAAGAAGGAGTTACGGGGGCACCCCGCCACGGTTTCATCCACGAGATGAGGTCGTATATGCCAGGGCCTCACCGTCGTTTCCTGGAACATGTATCCACAGTGGCCAATATTCGGGAATATGTGGAGGCCCGTCGTTCAGACAAAGCATTGTGCATCGCATACGACGCTTGTCTTTCTATGCTCCGGACCTTGCGGGACAAGCACATCCAGATGGTATCCCGCTACATCATCATTCCATCCCGCGATGCCAAGGGCCGGGCACCCCGGTCTTCCAGTCCACGCAGGCATGCCTCCACCACAAACTTAGCGAACACTCGCAACGGTGATGGAAAGAATAAGAAGCTACGAGGAACGGGAGGTACCGCTCTAATTCCATTCCTCAAACAAGCACGAGATGAGACTGGCGAGCCGGCCATCGATGCGTGGGCTCGACGTCTTCTGAGTAATGCACCCGCTGAAGCCAGCTTTGCAGCCCTAAGCAAAGTCGGCGAGCATCCCGACGGTCATCTGCAAGTTGTCGGGTTGTCTGGGACTTGGGCAGCAGACGACAGTGAAGGAGGCATTTGCCACTGGTGATCAACAGTGACGGTATTTGTTTGGCATGGAGTTGTGTTGATTTTAGCGAATTGCGTGTTTGATATTTCAGCGTTTCGATCATTACTGCAGATGCAGTTTTCCTAGTTTGAAAGCTCTCGAGGACCATCTTTCAACAGCTGCCTGATGAGCCAAAAGACATCAATCCGCCCTGTACAGATGTGATGATACCATTGTGAATAGAGATTATTGCTTGTGATTTACCTCCATTTCAGCTGTATGATTGTCCGTAACTCAGCTCTGTTACTATCTACAATTTACTGCGATTGATATGGTTTAATTCCCGGTCCACAGTTGCATACACCTTATCCTGACGCTGCCAAGGTACGGATTTGAGAAATCCAGTTACTTGAACAAAGTCACAATCATATCTGACAATGCGCCAAAGCCTGTTATTGTCAGGTGATGCGCGACAAACATTGACCAAGTTCATATTGTTGGATGTCCTAATACTTGGCCCGAAGCGATATTTAAGCCTGATCTTCCCATTCAACCGTACAGATGGAGTTGAAACTTGATGTGCCCTCGACTCTATGATGGATGCCGACGAAGTCCGGGATGACAGAGGTGTAAGCCAGTTTGGCTTTAAAGCCTTAGCCACCTAGTGCTTCAGCACCTCAGATTAAAAGCCAGCCTCGCTCTCGACAGTGTTTTGTGAATATCTCTTTCTGCCTACTTCATATAATATGAATCCTTACATGGTTCTTAATATATCCACAAACATTTTGGCTGCGCTTAATCTTGCTATATCCTATTCCCTTTCTTTCTTTCTTTTTCTTTTTTTCTTTTCCTTGATTTAATCCCGAGCCTTAATCTTGCCATTAACTTTAGAACTCTATAGAAATAGGCTAAGCGTGGTTGACTCGGATATATGAGGATATTTTCCGATCCTCACGGCAATATTAAGATAGTAAACGATTTATAGCTACATAGACTGAAACCTCTGTACTTGTAACAAACTGCAAAAGACAAGGATTGCCGTAAACCAATTGCCCCGCACGGCACACGGTATATCTTCATTAGAAAAAAACTATGTAATGAATAGCAACATAGCAGGCAGAAGATAAATAAGTAAGACTGATCAGAATTCTCCAGATGCAGTTAATGCATCGCCTAAGTCGTTACTCGCTATATCCTTCGCCCTTGCTGCGTCAGTGTTGTCGAAGCTTTTCTTCTTTATGATATGGTCGATAAAGGCATCTGAAAGACCGGTAACAAACTCCTTTGCCTGTTCCTGTGACTCGGGTCGACCTAGATGAAATTAGCATTTTTTTTTGATATAGTTGCCTGAATGATTAAAGGGTCCTACCGTGTTCTGCAACATGATCTTCATAGTTCTTTGCAGCGATATAGCAGGCAGCGGCGGCGATCAAGTCAGGGGGCAATCTGGCTTCATTAGGGGCGGCATCTACGTCGTCATAGGAACTTCCATAGTCGTTGTCTTCGAGATATTCTAGAATCATTAAATCGTGAGTCTAACAGAAAGAGCAAAGGCCGGAACATCTATAATCTGGATCTTACTGAGGATTCCCATCTTGTTCAAATTTGTTTCTTTGAAGATACGAATCTACCCCTCTATTTTGCAAAGCACATTGATCGACAGTCGCCTGCCCCCTTTGTGTCCGTGCCCATGACATTGATTGGTGAAAAGAACAATCTCTTTTAACTTTTCTGCCAGCGAGTCTTCGGCTTCGTGTCTATGGCTAAGTCCACGTAGATATTAGCTCCGACCAACTCAAGTTACAAATGAGATGCGCGCGTCTGAGCCACACGAAGACCAGCAGCCTCTAACTGGGTCGTCTCTTTTGGGTGAGAAAGCCTGGCCCTGCTGATGGGTAGATGAGAAAGCATCCTCATCTCTTGAGCACCTCGCTTGCAGAGAACTGTGCAGGGGGACCATCGTGGCCCAGATCTGGATGGTGGGACCACAATGTGGTAGGAACTATATATGGCAGGGTCCGTAGAACTTTAGACTCCCTAATGGTATATAGCTCAGGGCTGTGTCCGGTATATCTTCACTTCTAGTGGCGTTGGAGCTCTAGACTGCACCCTTTTCTTTGTCGGTGATATTTGGAACCCGAGTTTCCGGTGTTTACCATGGAGTATCTTGTCGCGGAAATAACATGCATGCTGCAGTATGAGACTAGTGCGTGAACTAGTGCGTGATACAAGTTACTATATCCGATGAGGTAGAGAGAATGGACCGTTAGGGCTCTTGCCAACTTGTGCGTGTATGTGTGTTGCCAAATAACGTACGATTTGGCAAGCACCTCTGATCCGTGAGACTGCCTTTCTATGCTTGTATTTATGACTAGCAAGCTGTGGTTACATTGTAATGGGGGCTGAGGACAGGTAGACATGACAGACTGTCAGTTGAGATGGCATAGAACGTACACAGCAGCTAGCATTCAGTTAACGCGTTGTATGTATCAAAGACCAGCCTAAAGTCAAAGTCTACAGGGTGTTCTTGAAGACTTCTGATCAAGGTTGCCGACATCTGGCGGACGCAATAATTGAAAATAAAGAGAGTGGTATATTCAGTTAAGTGTGATTGATCAAGCACACCGTGAAGGAGGGTCTGGTTTTGGTAGATCCGTTCAAAATGTTAAATTTACAAAGGTATCTCAAGGTCCGATTCTATTTGGCGCGGTATACAGGGGAGTAATCCACCAAATAAGGAGGATTGCGACTATTCAGAAACTACAGAAGGTATTAGCCAATAGTCAGCATTGACTATGGCCTGACAGACAGCGTCTGCACCGCAAAATTCCAAGCTGTTATGCCAGGAACTTGACCTTAGAAAACTGATGGTGTTTCATGTTATGCTTTCCCTTGTTTGATTTGTTTTATTTGCGCTGCTTTGTTTGGAAGAACAATGATAGTACATAGTTTTGTGTAAAAAAGTATTTTCTGATCTATGTTTATGTTATCTACTCAGAATCTATCTACCACGGATCCTGTTTCATGATCAAGTCGTCACTGCTACTGAACGTTTAGTACTGACCAATAAATGGAAGACTATAAAACACGGAACGTTACCACCTATTCTGCTTCATTCCATTTCGTGTCTGGAATTAGACACGCTTCATTCTCGGTCTTATTTTTGTCTCTTTATTAACCAGAGACTCTTTGTAGAGTCTTGGATCTCCCCGAAATTTCCTACAGAAAAGAACGCACTGATGTTAACTTGTCACATATAAAACCATCGCGTCTGTATTCAGGTAACTATCCCCTTAGCTTTATCAAAGTCAATTATCTTTCACTGCGTTTCTAATTCGCCTGCAGAGAGTATACGATAAGAGGTAAGTAGTGTGGTCATTTAATACTATTTCATTCAACCCTGTAACTATTCCCCAACCCCTTAATAGACGATCTTCAACAACGCTCATACAGACATGGCCCTTAGTAATGCGCTAACATTTCAAATAGATCAACCCTCTACGAAACGTGACCTCAAAGCTCTTTCTCAACTTTCGCCCAGGGTCGATATGTGTCTCTATTCTGTTGTGACTAGGTGCTGCGAGGAATGCGGGTGTGTGGTTGGGCGCCGTCAGAGAGAGAGAATCACGACGAAGCAACCAGAAATGTCCGAAGAGTTCGCAAGTAAGATATTCTGCCTTGGGGAAAAGGAAAACGACGGCCTTTGCAGGGGAGCTGTGGAATGGCGTTCTACTCTACCCAGTCGCCATAATATTCCGGACCTTTGTTTCGAATGTGAGCAGTTGAAATTCCGAATGCCTTCTGGTTATGGTTTGTCAGATATATAGTCTAGGTTATTTTGGAATGATACCGACTGTGATATTTCATGTTTAAGGACATTCCTTCAGGATGGATATAGTCCTCGGCGAGGCGTTGGTGACGCGAAATGAGGTGAAACACCACGTATACAACGTGGGAGGAACTGTGCCTAGGACAATATCAAGCCTCTTTCAGCATCGGAAATTATGCTTTTTATGTGCAACTATTAGATAAATTCAAGACTATGGACTTGGAATTTCGATCAACTAGTTCAAAGCTTCTCTTAACTGTACATATCACTATTACCATTGCTGTTAAAAGTGCTATCTCATCCCCGATTCTTAGATGCATCTCCTTTGATGACTTGCTCACCTACGGGGGACATATCATTCATTGTATCCCGGGTTAGGTTTCAGCGCATTTAAATACGACATCTCACACCCCAATGCCATATTAGCTTGCTTTGTCTATGACGGGCTGCGAATGTACTCCTAACTACGACGCCACTCACTGAAACCTCTGGTCAGAGCGCCCGGGTGCATAGCTCATAATTCTTAATCATATGAGAGTATCACCCGTTGGTACAAGAGAGTCTGGTTTCTCAAACTCGACTTTTAGGACCATCGAGGGCGTAAGCAACTTGCATGGACCCAGCTATGCAGATCTACCGACATGATTCGATACTTAGTACGAATTACCTACTTGCTTTGAACAAGCGATTGCATGATAATTCTTAACTCGTATAGTCCTTGAATCAATGATAAAAATAGTAGTGTGCGACGCAGAAGGATGGCATATCAGAACTTGAAGCCATTAACGAGCTTCTTTGCTTCGTTAACAGTAACAAGGCACACTGGCTCTGGACCAGTCATCTCACATAACGATCGGTACATGGACGTTCAGTCAGGGCGGGAGGGATCTGATGCCAACCTCTCTGACGCTCTTGCAAAGTGTCGATGAAAGAAATGAAACAGCTCTCTGTACTAGACTCACTACCGAAGATCTTCACTTTTACAGTTCTGCGCATGATATTCGCCCATTCCGAAGCGGCGAGATCCACCGAGAAAGACGGTAACACATTACCTCAGGGAGAATGGTCGTGTAATGCTTCAGAACTCTTGGCAATACAAGACCTGCTCAGAAACTGGCAAGTTACCTGGCACGGCGATTCGATCTTTGGCCCACAGTTGTTCCATCATAAGGTAAAGAAAGGAGAGACATGCACAGCTGCTGGGCCCAACTTGATTCTGAAACGTGCATTAGCACCCCTCGGTTTTCCATATTCGCCTTGGTTTATTTGGGCAAGCATGTACTGGGCGTGACTTTCAAGGCTTAGTAGATATGGAGGCTCCAGAACTGGCATATGGCAGAACAAAGAGCCCTTGTTGCAGAGAATACTAGAGCTTTTAGCGAGGGGAGGATATGGAATGAAAACGGTCACTTGGTTGCAGGCATGACCCAACAGACTATTTTACACCCTAATGCCCATCTCGGGGCTCACTTGTGACATCGTGGTTACGAGAGAGATAGAGAATGGATTTATACTTGCTTATATTTGTATATGTGAATATATGATGGACTCAGGTTCTTTGGTCAATTTGCTAATTATCCTAGTGACTCTTGTTAGAAGAACCTAATATTTGTCTTCTTTTTAACTAGTTCAAACATCACAATAAGAGGAATCTATATAGGACTCTAAGACAAGACGCCCTAATCAAGCTTTCAATAAGTGTATCTCAGGCTATCCTCGCCTTTGCTTCCACCACATATAAGGCATCATGGTTGTGTTTCAGAACCACACTGAGCCCGTCAAAAGCCACTTGCAAATGATGACCAATGCATTATACCATGTAATCCACAACGCCTGTAATATATACCCCCAGTCTTAGACCTTCACATCAATTTTCAATCCAACGTGGCACCATCGATAGAGCCACAAAAAGACCATCCCCAGAACGATAGAGCTAGCGGAAAAGGCTTGCGCCCCGATATAATCTCCCCCACAGGCTTGAATAAGTGCACCCTGAATAGCCGGTGCCGTTAAACACGAGAAGCTGACTATCGTCAAAACCATCCCTGTCCTCGTGCCGACTTTGGTGATATCTTTCGTTTGCCGAGTCGCCATCGCCGGGAGCAGGGCTTGTGTGGCCCCAGCGAAGATTCCGTACACAATCGCCCATGCATAGAGCCCCGTTATATCATCAATAACAACCCAGCAGTAGACGCAGATAGCACTGATCGCGGAACAGAAAATGGTTATGTTGACAATGCCGGTAAAGCGTTCGCCAATGAAGCAGGGAGAGCTCCGCCCGATGACTCCGACACCGTTTAACACAACTAGGAGGTTAATTGACTCTTTGAGGTGAATCTTCTCACGGGAAAATATCCCCAGATAATAGAAAGCCATGTATAGGCCCCAGAAATTGAGGAACATGCTAGTCGTGAAGAGCACAAACGGCCACTCGCGGAATGCACTCCATTCAACCACGGGCCCTGTTGAGCGCGGTGGTAAATACGGCCGATACCCTACAACGGAAGGAATGTGCGTGACCAGCATTATCAATGCTAGAATGCGCATTGTCCAAGGAAATCCAACGTGTGAATGATTGAGCAGCGTATTTGTTGTTGCTGGGTAGACCATGCCTCCTGTTGCGGCACCAGCAGCCGACAAGCCTACTGCGATAGAGCGATACTTCTGAAAGTACGAGCCCATGATTGAGAGGCCAGGGGTAAAGACCAGACCACTCCCTATTCCAACACATACGGCTTGGCTAAGTAGAATCTCATAGTACCGAGTAGACAAAGAAGCCATACACAGTCCGAAGACTTGCATGATAACCCCAGTCACGAAGCAGTGTCGAAAGTAACCGGCATCAGACGCACGGCCCGAGAAGACGCCCCCAAAAAGCATTAAAAACATTTGAATGCCTCCGATCCATCCAACATCACTAGCGGAATGCCCGAGTGTTTCCGTATAGTGCTGCTGAAACACACCATAGCTGTTGGCAAGGCCCCAGGTATTGAAAAACACCATGTGGCATAAGAAGACGTGCCACCAGGCCATAAAGCCGCCGTCAGGGGGTTTGGTTATGCTGGGCAGCTGCGAAACTGGGACCGACTTGGATTCTGGGGGCATGGCTGAAATGATATTGTTCTCCTAGCGGATGGAGGTGAGTTACAATAGAGCGACTGTTCAGCATTTAAAAGATCAAAGCTCAGTAGGGCAGTACCCATACATTCCCAGGATATCGAAAGGCTATATCGTAGAAGTATAGTTCCGCAACAACGGTCGTATTGTGCGTTCAGGTGACAGGTTTCGCGTGTTGTGGATTGATTCTATTGTCGTGCTCTATGCTCTTCTCAACTCGGCTATGGTAATGCATTGAACTTGCGCGTACGCCTTCTAGACTGTTAGACAAAGATATAAACTTAATTTTCAACAGAAAATTCCAACTTCATGTACACAATTCAACTTACCATTCTTGAGGGTCACGCATCTGACGTCTACTATTAGAATAGTTTGGTCCGCAAATGCCGCCGTTCCCGCCTATCCCCGTGCCGCGGTTACTTGACTGACTTCAACTAAAACCCATGGATTTTCACGTAAAATACGAAAGCTCGGTAGTTAGACCATTGCAATTAAGTAATTGCCGAGCAGTTTGCCCCAGTAGCCAATTACTTTCCTCTTGTGAGTTTCCTTGTCGGACCGGCTCCGTATATCCAGGAATATAAGCGACATTATAAGAATGGCCCAAAGTGCAAGGTAGGAATGATGCTCTAGAAGAGATGAATAGGCTTAATATCTTTGGACACAAGCCATAGTGCCGCTCCGACGAATGATTACCGCAAGAAGAAAAGCTTCTGGCTTTTGACACGCTTACTTCCCATCTTCCCTGGCTCCTATCCAATATGTATTCAGATATCCTTCCCGGAAGAGTGCTGCCATTTTGTAATCATTACCATTTTATTCAAGTTGAGTAACGGACGACGGCATGTCGCTCAACCTATATCCATACATGGGTTTTTCTTGCTTCTACTGCGTATGTTTTAAATCTTCAATCTTGTGTTCTTGTTCTCTAGTTGCGTTACAGAGAGTAGTAAACCAACAGGGTATGCCAATAGGCGACGCCGCTGCGATTGTGCCTACACAAACTTTTACCGTGTGCTAAAGCATGGCTTAATAGATGACCCAGTGTCTCCACATTTCCCTGATTTCTAGTTATTACTCTGATAACAGACAAAAAAAACACCTCGATAAGGTATTATACTTGATTCAATGCATTGTAACGACATATATACAACCGTATGCGGAGGATCGGGGAAGGCTACGGCCCCAGAAACACAGGAGGCAATTTCTGTAACCATTTCGTTCAAGTAGGCTAGCCAGCTGTTTTATGTGGGCACCTCATTGGACACAGGTTCAAACATCTATCGCTTTCAGCATCCTCTGGAGCCCGTCTTCAATATATTCAACGATATGAGAGAATACGATCCGAAAAAGGCCCTCCTTCTCGGATCCAAATATTGTTCCGTCCGCCATGAATACCTTCTCCTCCAGCAACCGGCTGCTAATCTTTGTATTTAAGTCTCCCGGCGTTGACTCTTCCAGGTGTCTTTCGCAATATGCTCTGCCCAGATCAACCCAGAGGAGGAACGTCGCATAAGCGCCGCGAGTATACGATATTCCCCGTTGTCTCAAAAGACGAGCTGCAAAGCTAAAGGATTTCGACAGCTTAACACCGGTTGCTTGAGATATACCCATCGACCCAATCCACATTCTCGAGAATCTCAGCGGCAAGATGGTCTGAGATGGAGGACACGTAAGAGCAAAGAGCAACGGATTGCAACGCCGTGCAAAGATTGCAATTGTGTTGAGAAATAAGGTACCCAATTCGGAGCCCATTGGCGCCAAAGTCCTTACTCATACCCAACAAGACATGCACGAGCCCTGGGTCAATTACCCCATCAGTCGGGACCGCCAGGGCCGAGACGAAAGGCATTGGAGGAGAATCCCACGTCTCCTTATTTTCCCATGTGGACAATGCGTATATTTCGTCACTAATAAAATGTATCTGGTAGCGTTCGCATAGATTCATTAACTCCTTGATTTTCTCCTCAGGAAAGCAACGCCCTAAGGGACTATGTGGGTTACAAAGGATAAGTCCTCGCACGACAACACCGCATTGGCTGGCGCTCAGGACCGCCTCTTCGTAGCCCGTGATGCAATCACTGCCTAGAGGGTCAGATCTACAGGACTTGACCGTAACAACTTCGACCTCCAGTCGAAGAGAGATATCGGCGATAAATGACATGTAGTAGGGTCGTCCGAGGAGGATGCCGTCGCCCTTGTTGCACAATGCTCACGAACAGTGCTCGATTGCGTGACATACACTGTTTGTCACCATTATATGCCCCGCCTCGAATAGTAGCACTGGATGTAGACGCTCATTCAGGAACTGCGCAACAGCTCGTCTAAGTCGCTTGCTGCCGAGACTCCCGTCGCCATACGTGAACGCATGTTGGTATATGCTTATATTGCGTTTGACAAAAGCCTTGTAGCTCACTATGTATCAGTGGATTCTCCGCCACACCCAGATTGACAAATCCTTTTTGGTTGTCTTGTGGGTACCGTAAATCTTTGAGTACTTCCTACACAATGTTCGAACATGCCTGGCATTGGGCGTCAGGCCAGGTTGAGAGGGTGCTTGCTTCCACCATAACGACGTTTTGAGCAATGATTATAATCTCAGTTGAGCATACGAGATAGCGGGGTGTATATGCGGAGCAGGATTGGTAATGACCCAAGGACAACCTCTACAACTATATGTGCGGAGGCGGGAAATTCGGGGACAGCGGGATTTATCTCGTCTTCCGCTGAACAGGCCCTAAGACTTAAACAACCAAGCGAATTCTATCCTATAGAAGTAGACAACCGGCCTCCTTTGTATCTATACAGTACACCTATAATCTGCCATTTAGCTAATTCATTAAACCTTTCTATGCATTACAATGGGGAAAGTATACCTTGTCTACAGTATAAAAATGACCTCTGTATTACCCTCTGAACAGTCTGCAGAGTGTATATCCCAGGCTTGCAGTTGATTTGCCTGTGTTTCACCATATCATACGAGCCCTGGATAAGTAGCTCCTCTTTCATCCTGGAGTGGATGTCCACTTTCTCCTTCACAACCGCAAAGGCAGTAAGATCATAACCCTTGAATTAGTCTAGCCTGAAGAAGTGGTCTCAGAGACAACGGCCGCTCTCCCCGCTTCAATCTCCAAGAATTCGTACTCTGCAATAACTCCTCACAGCCACCAAGTAGAAACCCCCACTTCTTCACAAACGCCGGTGTCATCTCCCAGCTCCCCGGCATCCAGGAAGGACCCCAGACCAACAACATAGGGCCCGCATTTCGCGTATCCCAGAACGCCATCAGATCATGACACAGCTCCTCGTCATCAATTTCATCCTGCACGGCGATTAGATTGTCCCTTAAGTTGGGAAAGGGGAAGAAATCCAGCCATGGGTGATGGGGTATACGCCGCTGGACTATTGTCGGCCGGAGACTTGCTGGAATGAGGGCTTCAGAGATCCCGGGCCCCTGCATGTTGAAGATGGATACGGCGTCATCATCATTCATCCACTCCATGGTCATGCCCATAGCGACTGTGTTGTCAATGATCGCGCGCTGAATATTGAATTTTGGTAGACTGAGAAGGTGGTCCTGGTTTGGCGAGTTCTTTGAATAGCTCTCTAGGGCTGACGTTTCGAAATCGCGCATCAGTGAGTAGATGCGCAGTTGACCCAGTTTGCATTGGAATTCGCCCAATACTTTGTCATCATTGCCGTTGTTAGTCGGACGAGAGGCGATCATTGCACCGCTACTTTCCTCCGGTGGTTGGTCAACTTTGTGTCGTCGTATCTGCCGTAGCCCTATGACTCCATTTACGTAAGTCATTGCAACAGCATTCATCGTTCATTGGTTCGGGAGATTTCAAGGCAAGAGGTGGTGATCAATGGGTCGGCTTACGATATGAGCGTTGATTAATCCGATTCTGCAATCTTCTTCGTTCTTTTCGATCGATGATGCCCGTCCAGTCATCTTGGGGGCCCCGAACGCCAGCTTGTTGCGGCATTTGAGCCACTGGGATCGTGGCGGTTCTCGGTGCCATGACAAAGTCAGCTGTATGATCATTACGGCTCTAGTTCTGCAAGATGCTTATGCTGTGTTTTTAAAATATTTTTCACGGCTGACAAATATGACTACTCCGACACAGGTAATAGTTTGGCAGTAGGTATAAATTCCCCAAACTTAAATCTATTCCATGTTTCAGATCGGGAGGTGATTATCGAACTAGCCATATATGGATTAGCAGAGTAAGCAACTTGCATTAGCGCCGGGAACTTAGTACCTAGACTAGATATCACTTGACTAAAGCTCAGAGTCTCTATAGAAGGCTTGTACGATATTCATATGGACAGCGTTCCCAACACAAATATCAGTCAAAAACTGCTACTCCCTCCGCCACCGCAGCTGCTACCTCCGCCACCAGAGCTGCTACCTCCACAACTGCTGCTTCCACCACCACAACTACTATAGCCTCCCCCGCCTCCTCCAGAAGAAGAAGAGGACCCACAAACATGCGACGGCGCCGACGAAGTCCCACATCCTGACCCGCAATTTACAGCAGCAGCAGCCGCCTCCGCCACAGCATGCTCAGCATTCTGTATAGAGCCCAGCTGCGAATCAGCGATAAGGGAAGCAGCCATACTAGCATTAGCCTGCGCCTCAAATTGCGCGTCAGTTTCTATCTGCCTCTGATTGTCACAGTAATCATAATCGGCAGCATTATGATCAAGCCCTCGGAACCAATCGAATGATTGATTGAAATCTGTAGGCTGCCTGTTGGTCTCTGAGAATCTGCCCCGGCCTATACGGATATCATGTCGTTTTGCACGGCCATCTCGGAGAGTCTCGTAATCGGTTATCTTATCATCGTGCTTTTTCAACGCCCATTCGGCTAAGAAGTAGTGACTGTAGGTCCCGGCCTCGAAGTAGTGGCTAAATGGTTGGGCGCGGTGGATACCGCCTAGTTTGACCCGAGCGAGGGAAGGGTCGATGCGGCGAAGTCCCTTTTCTTTGGAGTGGAGCCAAGCTGTCGCTTTGCAAAACGTGGGTGATTTAGCCATTGCTGTTGCAGCACGGGCGAGAATAGACGATGCTGTGAGGATGGTAAGACGGTCTCGTAGCCAGGGATTGGTGGCTTTGGAGTCCGTATCCTGTTTTGGTTGATACATGTGTTTGTCGCGGTAAAGATGCAGCGCGATAATAGACCATGAATCGAAGGGAAAGGCCCAGACATGTTTGGACAAGTTGCAATCCCCGCATTTGGTCGGGTACCTCCTGTATGCTTCGGTGCAATCCCATGGAAAGAGATCCTGGTAGTTATATAATGGAGAATTAAAAGCTCCCCAGTCATACCAGTATTCCTGGAGGGTGTCAATTAGGTCCGCCTCGTCATGGCGGCCGTAATGGAACCGAAGAAGGTATTCCTCAGTTAATCCTATCGGGACGTCGAATTTACTGATGATCTTGTTGTTCAGGTAACCCTCAGGCGGGCAGACGAAGCTCATGAGATAGAGAGGAGAGGATACCTCGCTAGATTGCATATGTGGGCCATTGGCCAGTGGCTCAAACAGGTCTGTGTCGATCAAAGAGTTGCAGAAATTCTGACAATTATTGCTTGTCGCACTCCATGTGAGTGTGTTCGCGGGGTCAAGAAGACGCTGGGCAATGCTGGTAAGGTATATCTTAACTCTTGGGCTGAGCATACCCCTGAGCTTTTCCAGAACAGAGCTTAATGCGACGTCGAGAATCTTTTGCTGTTCCATCACAGGCAAGCCGGGATTATCAAATGGCTGCTTGCTGGCAGCCACAAGGAGCTCTATTATCTCTTTCTCTTGCTCACTCTCAGGTTTCTGGGAAAGTACTCCTGTAAAGGGAGCCCCGACAATCTGTTTCATTAGAGCTTTGTATCTCTTTGGAGGGCCTATCTGTCGTTGTTGTTGCCAGAGATGTCTCTCCGAATCTCCCCCCACTGCTAGGCTGCGTTGATGTGTCCCACGTGCAAAGCGCTCGTGAAATACCTGCGATTCCCTCGGAGTTATAAGAACGCCTGCTTTGGTGCTAATTGTAACTGATCAGATCCTGTCTTTCCATCGGGAAAAATGCCTTTTCGAGTGAGATATACTTACTGAGAAACACCGTTCTCTATAACCAACGGACCTACACGCAAAGCCATATGTACGTTTCCAAAAGGATACTTCTCAGTGAACTGACGAAAGAAAAGCGGAATGTCTGCATCCGCCTTCGACTCCGTCGCTGCGCTCGTGGTACTCGACACAGGAGCACGATGATCTCCCTGGCGGGTATTTTCCGTTACGGAACGAAAGGCTGGTTGCCTTTTTGTTCCGTATGTTTGCGGCGACTGATTGTGAGATTGGCCACGCTGTGCATCTGTATGTTGAGAGTTTGGCCTGCCCCGAGATCGGTCAACAATCTTCGAGATCCACGAGGCATCAGATAATCGTCTTCCCCTCTTCCGTTTCACCTTTGCGGTACGTAGAAGCCCCTGGTACTTTGCATACGTAACCAATTCAGAGAGTTTCAGTATCGTGCAACGATGACTCGATCTGTAGGAAATATGTTTATCTTCCTCATTCAGTGGGAACAGACTGCGTGGACACCCCTGTGAATCATAGTGAGATACATCCGAGCATTGGCACATCTTCCTGCTCATGCTAGATTGAATAGAATTAGATAGTACACAATGTTTGTATCTCTTGGATATCGACTCATCCCCATAATACTTAGACCGATAACAGTCTTCGCATATAGTGTGTGCGGCTTCTTGTGGCACTTCGGACTGTTCCTGTCTAGTGAACATGCTTCCACTAACGATGGCCCTGCACTCAGCACATTGCATTGGGGCAAACTGAGGGACCCATTGGTCATCGAATTTCGAGAGTGTTACTTCGTTTCGTTAGTATGACAACTATACACGATTAGAGAAACATATTGACATACGCTGTGGAATTGCTGGTCGTTTCCAGAAGCCTAACTTATCCAGCGGCGGCCGATGCTCAATCAGCTTGTCGATGTCAAGGAAACCTAGCATGACTTAGTTCGCTTGATTTGTAATTAAGTTATCCTATCCCATACTTACCGGCATTCTGAAGCAGCATACACGCTCGCAATTCGACACCAGACAATCTTGGGATGGCTTCACCGGGAATACTATATTAGCAGCTATCTGACATAAGATGAAGGAAACTCACTGTTAAGTTGCTCACGAACTTCCTCTTTAATCTTTTTGCTAAAATACTCCGCTCGTGTATCAAGGATGACTCTCTTCAGCGCTTCCTGGTAAGAAAGATTACGTGACAATATCGCCTGTGCTGGTTTGGGGTTGGCCATCTCTTGTAGCTTCGTCTCCCCTGTATGGCATTAATCACCTTCTATACCATACACACCATATATCCGTCTAAGGATCTGGTGGGCAGAACTAACCATAGCGAATAGCGAACGCTCTCGCCTCTTGACAAACCTGGTCAAGAAACGTGTCGAAGCCATGAACGTTATTATCATTTTCATCGCTGATAATGATATCCGCGTACTCTGGCTGTTGCCAAACCTTCAGTGTGCGGATGATATTCTCCAGTTCACTTTCGACTCCAGTCCAGTAGAGCGCTTCAAGCTCTTGGAGGAGGTGCGCTTTCCCCGGTCCAATCGGCTCCCATAATGTATCTGGTGCCTGTGTGATATTTGGTTGTGACGACCGATGCAAACTATTAAAAGTCTTGAGTCGAGCCATGGTGATTCATCCGGTCATTGGTTTAATGATAGCAACTTGGTACCCAATCCTGAATAAATATATAGATTTTTACAATATAGATCAGTGGGCGTTCCCCAAACAGCCGAATAGTAGTATCACAAGCTCATACCCGAGAGGCTCAACAGTAGAACAGCCATGCAAGATAGCAGCAATAGATCAGCATTCTGCCTTCGCGTAATTTGGTCAATTTACGGTTAGTCCATTTCGTAGATACGAGCTGCGGCTGGGAGCGACTAACGAGGCCGGGCGCGGTTACGCCAAGGAAACAGTATCTCGATAGTTCTCGTGTACCTGCATTGCATTGCATCGGTCGATGCTTTCTGCCTTGCGCATAGAATTCTTCAAACCGAAAGTGAGGCTGCGAGGTGAGTCATTTATGTCATTGGTTTGGGTTGGTGGTAGTTATTGCATTGTTGCCTACAGAGGTTGTAAAAGGGGATTCTCTGCGGCCTGGGCATCCGACTGAGCCACGTGCCGCCCTTCGGAATGCAACAGCTCTCGTAGATAACTTGGATGCAGGTAGTTTAACTAGTTCTTGTACAGCTTTACTAATGCGCATAATCCTTTCATCGTAAAACATGCAGATCATTACCGTTAGAGATCTGTACTCCGCCCACGATCTTGAAGTAGTCAATGTTCATCCAATTACAACACATGTGCGCCCTAGCTATGGCTCCCCAGGCCCCACGGGGGATGAATATGATGACGGCACTCCTCTCCACAAAGACAAATCCACCAACGTGGACCCGACGGCGGCAACATGACCTTGCAATCTGCACAAAACAAAGAACCCTTGGAGAACTTATGCATCTCCGCCTTATCCTGTAGTTCCACCACCCGGAGCTTTTCCGAGTCGGTCATCGCCGCACAGCCCCGGCAGACGTTCTCATACTGATTATAATGGCCATGTTGAAACTCAGATCGCTTGTTTGTGATAGCATCCATACTGCACCATTCAGACTGTTTCAGATTGTAGTTTTTATAGAAGCAACGAGAGCAATTTGGCTTGCACGATTCCAGATGTGTGCGTATTATTGTTTGCGGGACGGGCACAGATCTCCAGCATGACTAGTATCTTCGTTAGTGACCCATTACATATGCACAGTCGCAGGAAACGACCATACCTCGCATATTTGTGCTCTGCAGAGTCTGCACTCTTGTTTTGCCTGCTCATCAGAGCAGGTATACATTCGAAGCTCCTCAAGCTTAGACTCTTCGTCTTCATTCCCAATATAAGCGAGGAAAAGGCTACCATAGGCAGTGTGTAGATTGACTATATCCACGTAGTGAGCATATGAAGCAATCTTGAGAAGTACGTTAGAAGGCATGACGCGTAGAGGCAAGGCAGCAGATTTCTCGCCCCGACGAAGCCTGGTAAATATATTCGAGCGTTGGTTAATCCCGTTGGCCTCTCGTGTTACTTCCTGGGTTGGTGGATTTCCACTCCAAGGCTTCAGCCGCTGAAAAAGCTTTGCTATGTACCTGAAAGCGAAATAAATAGCCGCTTGGATTCTGACAGATTTAGTATTTCTGGGTCGCGAACGCCGAGGCGGACGAGGATGCATGATTCCTCGAAGACCGTGGAAGATCATAAGTAAGGCATAGGGAAAGTAAAGAACCCTGCGTCCAGTTAGCTGCTGCTAATGAATTTGAGAGATACGCATCAGTCTTTACACTATGGCAACTGCGAAGGCCCAATGCTCAACCATCCTCTTGCAGGCAGAATGCAGCGAGGCTTCGCTGGCTGTAGGAGAGTCCCTCATATCCATCGGCAAGGCCTCATGCCAGCTTGCAGCTAAGCTATTGCAACCAGCAAAAGTACGCGGGAGGACTTTTGATTGCATCGCTATCCCGGCCACAATAACAGCGGTCATGGCCAGATTCAGTGTCCCTAAGAGTGCAAAATACCATTCTCTCGCTCCGAGAAAGAAGAATATACTGAATGCCAGGAATACCAAAACCCAGGACTGGTACAGGGGCGATACCGTTAGCGCTAATTTCTCCGTGAATTTCATCGAATCATGGTACATACTGCGGCCATGACCATTTTGAGACCGTGAAGGAGGGAAAGGCCATGGTCGATTCGATGCAGCAAATAATAGACTTCTGGCTGAGACGGTGTTTTGGATTGAACGATGCCACATGCAAATATAGGAACAAGTACGGCGAGAACGTAGCAAACCAATATTCTAGCCGTCTTAGATTTATCCAGCTGTCGGCGTATATGACTTGAACTCATTTTGATATCTCATGATGTAATAGTAATCTTGAAAATCGGAGTGATGTACCAGTGCTTTAATAAGCCTAGACTGGAGCTAGGCGCTGCTAACACAAATTGCCAAGGAGTCGCTATTCATAAATCACGCGAGGGTGTCGTGCAGCCT
This sequence comes from Aspergillus bombycis, assembly GCF_001792695.1. Classification (NCBI taxonomy): domain Eukaryota; kingdom Fungi; phylum Ascomycota; class Eurotiomycetes; order Eurotiales; family Aspergillaceae; genus Aspergillus; species Aspergillus bombycis. The sequence goes on along the minus strand of NW_019170046.1, from coordinate 64,624 downwards.
TGCCGTTTGCCCGGATCGCCGAACTCGCCTCGTATTCGGGGGGTTGCGGCTAAGCAACGCCTTACACACTGAGGCTGAGACAGCTTGGCGGTATTCATGGAGAAGATGATCCATCTAGAGTTTATTGCGCCTAGCTCTTATCTTATATACAGTATCGTCTCCTCAATCTACAAGCAACCCGTCCTTGATCAACATTAAACATGGCTCTTCTCGTCTCCTTGAACCTCGCGTCTCTTCATCGCGCAAGCGGCGCGGAAATCAACAATGCCAAGTTCTCAAATACCACCTATCAATATCAGAAAGCTCTAGGCAAGTCAGAGGAGCCTATGATACCGGGTCCACAGTTATTCCAACCTTCGTCACGCTTAACCAACACGAATCGCCACGATCTCCCCACCATCAGCGAATGTGCCGTCCACCTCGAGCTGTTGGAAGTATTTCATGCTCTAAGAGACAGAGTCCAGCAATCCACAGATCTGGACAAGACCTTCAGTATCAAACCGAATACAAGAACGGTCTACCGCAAGAGGTATTCCTCTGCGAAACGCAAATATGAGTCTTATACAGCCACAGTTAGGGACACCACGTTTGAAACAAGGAGAAAAAATAAATGGCCCTGGTTCTTGGAGCTCGCAGTCGGCCGATTCACCAGATGGATTCGGATGGTTAATAGAATGTCCTTTTCCAGTTCTGATTCACAGAATGACAACGAGCCATCAGGACTGGGTCCATTACCCCCTGTCGGTAAGTCTATCTTTGTCTCTGTATATTTGTGACTGTGCCGGAGAAACAGTATTAAGATACTACCCAGATGTACTTATGGTCTGGCATGCCTTCTTGCTGAACCCCGTTGACTTCGACTTCTATTGTGTCAAACATAGGTTGGAACGGGTTCGCAAAGCTCCCCTTCCATGGCAACAAATCGTATGTTTTTCACACTCTAACCAAAGTCCGACATGGAGAATACTTCCTAACTAAAGTTAACTAGCACGAGGCAATAGACTCGCGAGACTGGTCATACCGTCTCCCCAAGGCCCAGAAGGACTGGCTAGAAAAGCAGGCGGACTTTACACCCGACCTCTTCGAGACGCTCGTTGATGTCGGTAAACGCGAAAGCCACGCTAAACACGTCCTCTCTCAGTACGGGTCTAGCTCAAAGACGAGCCCATTTTCATTATTGAAATATATAGATACTCCGGCTAATTATGCTTTCGTTGAGGTGGTTCAAGCCACGAAATCCGAGGCTCTCAGGAATGAACCCTTGAAGAAAAATGTCGAGCGGCAATTCAAGTTTGTAGAAAAGATGCACGCTCATCTCTGGATCCGCAGCCCGGCAGTTGAAGGGACGCTTCGTCGCGCCATTGACCGCTACGAGAAATTCCTGCAGTTGTTTCGTGATTACCCGGCAACGACTCTGGTGCCGACCCTGGACGTTGATCTGGTTTGGCATACCCATTTATCTGATCCGGAGCAGTACCGGACGAGTTTGAATGAACGTGCCGGACGGATGGTCAGTCATGACGACAAGTTGGGGAAGTCATTCTTGCACACTCGGTTTGATAATACGCATGAGCTGTTTCAGATAGCTTTCGGTCAGCAATATAATGTCTGCCTTTGTTGGGATTGCGAGGCAGTTACATCTGCGATGGAAGCTTTTGCGGCAAATGACGATATGGATATTCTAGATGATATTAATTGCGATGCTGATAGCATCGTGAAGAAAGTGGAAAGTGATGTGCGTTATTACAGGGCGGTAGAAATTGCGAGGCGGAAGGGAGTAGCCCTGCCGGTACGTTGATTATTGTAACCATCATGGTATTGGTGATAGGAATACAGTTAGCTAAATATCTCTTTCACAACCTGGCCAGCTTATTTAAAACTTAGTATCATCCCAACTAGATCTCTCATTAAGCTCTCCCTTGGTAATCAATTCCACCCTCTCCCCATAGCATACCCGTCGATGCACTGCAACCCGACAGAATAACAACCTGTCGAAGTCAGCCCGGGGTACTTCGATGGCGCGTAACCGAAGACAAGTTTCCTTAATACTGGGCTTAACTCGTAAAAGAAGGACGATGCGAGGGCCAACATGGGAGTAAAATGAAGGTAGAACAGGCCAGTCTTTTCCTTTCGAGAAACATTCGCTATCCTCCGTAAACAGCGAATCAACTGTGGTACTCGACGGCTCAGATCTGGGCAGTGACGGCTGCCGGCTGTACATCGAGTGAATCAAATCTACCAAGCAATGCTTGTATTCCCCGTCTGCCCGAGTGACAGGGTCAAATTCGTTAATAAGATTTAGACATGCCCCGCTGGAAACTCCAGACACTGGACTTTCCAAGAGAGGAACTGTTACCACCGGAGGTGCCCCAAATGTTATACACGAGAATCGGACCTCTGGGTCTAGTCCTTTAAGTCAGAATATTGAATTTCAAAATGATACAGGTAACTGAGTTTCTTACAGACGCTTTCCTGTGCTAGATACCGAAGGAACAAAAGTGAGGCAACAGCACCACCTGCCGAGTGGCCAGTGAATAAAACGTGACTGTATTCGCTTGCATTTTCACTGATATAATTCTTTATCTCCTGTGACACGGTTTTGTCCAGGGCCTTTGCGCTACTCAGAAACCCAGAATGCGCCTGAAGAGTGATGCTGTTCTCCGGCGCAAGCCGAGATATGTCCTGGGCCATTTGTTCGTTAGCGAAATACCGTCTTGAGACATGCATATGCTACTGAGAAAGACTCACAATGAAGTCATCTGCATTCCGCGGCTCATAGTTAGCATTTACCATGTGGTCGACTGCACTAGCACTCCCTCGAATAGCAACTACTAGCACGGGGAGATCATTGTGATCAGTCCTCTTCTCAACTGCCGATACACGACTGAAAGAAACAGCTTTGATTGTCCCATCAGTTGATGGAACAACACAATCACCTGGTTCGAGTTTCCATTCCCCATTTGGAACAGGACCATTAGGTAAACGCGAGGATGTTTCATACACCTCCCGGGCACAGTGCCATGCAATGGAGATCAATTCAGCTTTTTCCGGGGAGCTGGGAGGTATGAATTAGCAGAGGGCATTCATAGTCAGTTAAATATATTTCTCATACCAATCCCAGTCAGGATAATGCTCATCTTTCAGTTGAGAGTTACCATATTGGGAAGCCTCCTGGTCGAGTCGATCCAACAGTCCATTAATCTGGCCATTCAAATCACCTATTTGCAATAAGGAACTGTTTTATTCCGATTCAACAATGTCTTACCATCAAGATCAATCTGGTCAAAAACAGTGCCAAGAGCATCAGATAACTCCGCCACAGCGGCCGAAGCCCCCTGCGAATTGTTAATAAACGGGGAGCCTGATGCGGGGGCTACAGTGGACGCTCTCAATGCCGACGCAGTGGGTCGGGGATGGCGCTGGGAAAATTTCAGGAGACCTCTCAGAGAAACCATGGTTGTGGGCGAGAAATGGGTCCGTAAACATTAAGCGTCTTTGGTGTGCGGGCCCGGTTGTCTTATACGGGGCCCGAGGCTGTGCTCCTGCATTAGATGCTGGGCATTCAGGGCAACCACTCATATTGATGCGCTCTGGGTTAAGGCTATGATCTGCTGGTATTGAAAATTGCTATTTGCTGATTCCTCATAGTTATTCAATGTAATGGGCAACAACAGTTTGTACACCTACTCTGTGTGATAGCTGGGAATATTACATGTGCCGAGTTATTCCGGAGTATTGCCGTCCATAGTGGATCCCGAGGATTTTTGCTGCTATGCGCACAGACTCAAACGGAAACTTATACTGTGGCGGACAGGATATCGCAGTGAACATTTTAAAAGTCCATGTATAATAATGCTATAAGCTAGATTCTTGTGGGTGGGTTAAGCATACTAGAAAGGAATCTTTACATGAACCAGCCCCTAGTCCCAGCCATTCATTTCCAGTGGTTCAAAAACAATGCCCGCAGGTAAGATACATGAGCAACAGCATAAGATGAAAACATTATCCTTTCATTTGAATAGTGATTGCATAAATCAGCAAGGGATATGTAATCTTGCCCACAGAAGACCATATCATTCCAATAGGTAACTGCGAAAGCCGATCCAGCTACAGCATGAGTCCGCCGTGCATTCCTCTAGTTAATTACAGCGACAGCTGTCCTTTTCACTCCTAGCACCAATTAAAAATATGCAAATTTGCATCGTGCTGCAGGTCATTCAAGAAAACATCGCGATCGAAACCACTGCCAGAGTCCAGACATTCGGTCCGTTCTGCGGCATTTTTCGGTGGCCGGAGCCCAGAGACCCGCTTTTTAAACGATTGATTAGATCCACCCCTGACTCACGATCTACAACTTTTGTCGAAACGTCCACTCTTTAATCTTCACTCATTCTTCCAACGAACCAGACTCTTGCTGGATGCTTTCCCAATTGAAGTGATTCCCACGCACACTCTTCATGTTTCTGCGATTCAGCGAAAACCCACAGCAATCTCTCCCCCCAAAAGTTCCCCACCATGGAGTTCGGAGCAAAGTTAAACACGGATGTTCTTCACAGCCCCGAAAAATTCATTCAGCCGGGTAAGCCCGAGGTAAGACCAACCAACTTTCCAGTCCCCTCCTCATCAACACACCCAAAATCATCCCTCCTGACTCAGTATACCAGGACATAACAAAATGCAAAGACCGCCAGATCTCCGTCTCCGCAAAAGAGAACATAAGCCTTCTCTGCGTGAACTCAAACAGAAATTTGACCCACTACGCTTCTACGCCCGCATTCTCTCAATCATCGATGACTCGAACATCCCTGTCGAGCTCCTGCTGACCAGCGACAATTGCGTGACGATCGCAATTGACTCGAACGCTGTTAGCGAGGACGCTGTGAAGCGCGCCCAGGCTGAGATGCAGCCGTATAGCCGTCCCGCCTTGTCTGGGGATATGGTTATGCTCTCGGTGAAAATCGCTTCGAAACTTCACTGTAGCGAGGTTTTGTCTTCGACCTTCTCGATCTTGAGTGCTTGTTGCATTCCTGTGCATATGATTTCCCTGGGTATGTTCTTTGATTTCTTTCTTGAATTTTGCTTGTTGTCTGCGGGTGCCGTTCGTTTTGGTTTATGTCGGTCTGACTGTTTGTAGCTGCTGATGAGCCGATTGTCTACTGTGTCATCAGTAAATCGGACGTGTCGCGGGCACAGAAAACGCTCTATTCCAATTTACATCAGCACTATGCGTGGTGGAACTGATGTCGGAATTGACGCTTCACCGAGCTGATGTGGCAGCTCTACCATGGTGGTGGTGGATACTCACTAACTGGGGGCAACCCAGTAGAAAGAAAGCCCCGCTAAATTATCCTTGATACAACCAAATAGACTCAACGATAATGTGTATCCGTTCTCCCATTCGTCCATGGAGTCGGATCAAAGTCACTTCTTATGCCTATTCATCATAGTGCATCATAGTTAGGTACCGGCAAATGCAGGCCCTACCGCCCTGAATTCATTTCTCCCTAGATAAACTACAAGCAATCCATTTCTTTGATATTGAAAAATTATACACGTAGAAGTCCAACTAGTATACGTGATTAATCCATTAATCTCTCCTCTTTTACCCATAGCACAGTAGGCAGCATAAATAATGCACATGCGGCAGAAATCACTGCAGCAATTAGCTTTGTATGCTTTCATCGATGGTATCATACTCATATGGCACCAATTGGAATGCGTTCAAATAGTTCCACCGAACAATTTCCTGAACCGCAGGGGACAGGCACTGAGCAAATCTGTCATCGTTGAGAATCTGACCGATGAACTGATGACTACGATTAGCATGAAACTCATACAAATCAGATATGGTGTGTGTGGACAAACCTTTTTCTCGTTCCACTCATTTAAATTATTCTCCAACTTCCCCATAAACACGCGTTGCACAATGGCCACATTCGCCGCCGGCCCGATGATATTACGCGACTGCTGAGCAAGGTAATAAATATGTAGTGATGCAAGTGGCTAGGCTCTCGTTCGGCGCGCCCAGTGACGTACTAATAAACTGTGTGGTGAAAAGGATACCAATAGCCATACCATTGGGCAACAGATATACTAATTCCCAGAGGCAGCAGCCACTTCGCCAGCGAATAAAAATGAGCAAGTATGCCACAAAGGCACCACAAACGGCGATGACAGTATTGTTCGGTATCACTTCGATCTGCGAATGGTCAGATAACTTCACGTATTCATGGATGATTGTGTCACGGTTTAGTGTCACTGCCTTTTGATAACTTTTCCTGCGAGCAATGCTCCAACTGACACTCCAACTGCAGCCAACACAAAGGCTGACGCAGCCAATGAGCTTGTTGAACCCTTGACACGAATCAGGTATGGAGCCAAGTTACTCATAAGTTACAACAAAAGGCAGATATCACAGAAAATCTTTCATTCAGAGGAAGTAGAACTTACTCCCGAACGGCTCGACATCATCAGTATCTGGTTTAGGCACAGCCCACCCAGCGAGGTCTTCATGAGCTGCAACGGAATAAGTGGGGTTCGAGCCCAGTATGCTTCTATCACAATGAACAATATCACTGCTACGCAAACGGCGGAGGCGAGTATCGTAAGCGGGATTTGGAAGCCATCTGACGGGGCGCTCAACTCCTGCATTAAGAAGAGTAGAAGGACGGTGACAGAGAAGCTGACCAGACCGGCTAAGTCAAGCCCCATGATGCTATGCTGAGAATTTCCTTCATCTGCAGCCCCAGTTTTGGTTGAGTTTAAGGACGACGGAAACCTATACAGCCCAATTAGGAGACAGATGGCTGCCACGGGCAATTGACCAATGAAAGGCCATCTCCATCTCACAGCACCAATAAGATAGCCTCCCAGCGGAGCACCTACACTACGACCTACAACATTAAACACGTTGGCATAGCTTCGGAGCAAGGCTACCTCGTCAGCAGGGACCATATCTATAGGAATAGAAAGGGTCAGTGTGGCAAGAGAAGGTGGTAGAGATACTCACTAGTAAGAACGACCGATACCAGCGAAACCATCCCTCCTGCACTTACTCCAGTGAGCACCCGGGCCAACACCAGCTAAACCATGGATGTGCTGGTGCCGCTACATCAGAATCGGTCGTTGGAAGCTAATGGCATAGACAACCCCGTACGGTGGTATTTGCCTACCAAGCCAGACATCCCGCCGCATAAAGCGCATAAGTACTGATAAGGAAATTCTCTCGCCCGTGTATGTCGCATAGTGTACCATACTAACCCGCGAAAATGTCAGTCTCACGCCCTTCTTAGAGCGACTAGTCGGACTAACCACCGGCAATGATACGCACCACCCAAAGTTATACGCGGCCAAGAGCCATGATCCCTGCGATAGATGGTGAAACTCCGAGGCGATCACACTCCATGTGGAAAGAATGATAGATTCGTCTGCAGCTGCGAAGGAAACGCCTATGTAGTAGAATCAGTACGATAATAGTTGCGTCTGGATCGATTGCATATATTGCTCATCGAGAAATGAACCGTACAGTACGAGTTTGTCATATACGCCATCGGCCTTGGTTTTCTTCCTGTCCTGGCGGCGGGAACGCAGCAAGGGGGTCTCTTCATTGACGGCCATCGCCGGATTTGTGCCAACACAGCGCACAAATGATCGCCGAGGAAGATATCGCAAAGAAACAGGATCGATTCAAACAAAGCTCAGGACGAACAGCAGTAGAGATGGTAGTATATGTCAAGCCTGTGGGTCTCAGGACTGGAAAGGAGAGCTGAAATATCACCGCTCTACGTTCCAAAAGCGATCTCTAGGTTTGAATGTCTCAGCTCGAAGTTCAAAGAATTGTCATTTTGTCTAGCCGTTACGTCAATCCTCTCTTGTCCACTCTTTCCTTTCGTTATTTGTTTCTCTGCGTCTAGGCTGGCCTCAAACCCAAATACAATCGGGTGGTTCCCTGATTGGATGAAGTTATGGTGACCGCGAGAGGCGCTATATCAATGGATCTGTTTGCAGACACTAAAACAGCATAGAATGTGATAAATCTGCAAACCACTTGTGATTTTCCCGTCATCCCCACTCCCCTGATTGGTTTAATTTAATCCTTGATTCAAACATCCAATGGCAATTGTTACTACAGCCTGACACATTAAACTGTATTGATTGTTGACGTCGATCTTTTTGTAAATAAACCATACATGTAGTCCAAACCTAATACAAGATATGAATACATTGAGGCTGTGCGATCAAGCCACTGCTGAGTAATTACAACAAGGGCCTCTCATGTTTCAGTCATCGTGACATTCAAATCTCGAACTAGTGATTTATGATTCTGACTGAGCACTGTAGTCGCTTTAGCAATAGAAGGGTATAGCATGATGTGAGTAATTAGATCTTTTAGTTTTCCAAATGCTGATCTAGAAGCTGATAGTTCTGCAGAATTTTTAATGGGGGTTGCGAGAGATCAGTATTCAATGCGGCCAGTTCTGTATATAACAAGGATTTACTAGCTTGAAGAGAAAAGAGAGATACAAGCTCATTCCACATTGCCAGAACTCTTAAGACACTTGCTCAGATATCCATGGATCATACCGTTGAACTGAAACTCCAGACTCCCTAGCACTGCGCTCTACGATAGCATCACAGAGACTTGAGCTGTGAAAACCTGAGTCTTGAGACACTAGGCCACAGTGAACCCACTTCAGTCCGAAAGGACTTGGTCTTGTTCTGCTCTCCTTGGCTCTTCGAAATCTGATCTATTAAGAATTATGCCGTTAAATATCTTGCCCATATGCGTTTTGTCAATTCCATCGCCTTTTCGTCGAATTTGCGACATAAGAGCCTTCAAGAACTTTATTGGACTTTGCCGGAACGTTGATTCTATGCCCTCTGCGTTGTTTGTATCCCGGCGTAGAATGAAGCCATCTGTAGCGACAACGCTATCCTCACCCATTGGCTTCCATGCGACACCCAGAAAGTCGCAGACTTCCACATATTCCTCATACGAACTCAGATACAACTGTCCAGCAAATAGGTTCAACTCGATAATGAGGTCCCGAGGCATGCATAGAGCACTGGTGACTTCCCCGGAGACATTGTAGAGGTCTAACTTGTCCAAGGGTTTAAGCCCTAAGTTGGACCGGGGCGCGTAAAGGTGCAATGTCACATGTGTGGATTCCTTGATGGAGTTATACAATTTTTGCGCTTCGTAAGGGCTGATGATGACCATTTGGCTGACAAGCGATTTCTGATCGGTAGAGTTACCCCCATGACGAGTTGTCAGGATCCATTGCACCGGCCTTTGGAAGACATCGGCCGAAAAGGACAAGGTATCTATAGGCTCGACAGTTTGCGCAAAATCTCGGGTTACAAGCAATTTTCTCGGGAATTGACGAACGCTTAGATGCCGGGCAGCGCTCGTTTTGTCAAGTGATTGGAAGGCCGGCAGAAAGGCTGTAGAGCCTTCAACAATTACTCCGGTGGTTACGAGTTTTTTCATTTCTTTATGAATTCCGTGCTTTTTCGGCATAGCTTCGGGGGGCGTTCAACCTGTCGTTCCATTTCTGCATCTGCGGCAACTTCCCGTTCTTGTTCTTCATCCATTTTTGCCGAGTGATAGGACACGCTTCCGAATTCCCGACAACGGGTCGCGATCAAAGATGCAGCCTGGCTTGTGTCGCCTTGTACGAGATCTGCCAGCCCGTTTTGCATCACACGGGGCCTATACCTTTGTTCCAAAGATAGGGTTTCATCTTCAAGAAACTTTCGTGCGTGACTGGAAGATAAGATAATATTCCCTTGCGTGCGCATCTCATTCCACAGGCGTTCATGACGCAGAAACCGTAGGCCTTGTGTGGCCCATAGAGGGATATTCCGTTTCATGTCCTGCCAGGTCTCGGAGATCGCCCAACAAAGAACATCGGATACCTCTATGCTTCCGTTATCGGAGGCGCGCGTCGGAATCTTGTGACGGATTTCGTCTGGCACACAGAATACAACTGACTGACCTTGGCCCAGCCTTCGCATCCTCATACAAGCTGGAGAAGCATTAGCAGTCAAATTAATCAGTATATTGCACAGGTCTCACCTTGAACTAATCTGTCCTTTGTCAAATTTGCCCCTAACGTAACAGCTGCCCTATAATGTTCGGGTAGCTTGAGATCAGTGCCTCGTGTATGTGCTTCATCCAGAAATACGTAACACACATCGGGCTGCTTAGCAAAAGGTGATGTTTGCAGGAGCTCAACTCGCCCCTTACGGTCCAGCACACATAGCTCATCATTGTCATCACAGAAAACTACAGCCTGTGGCATGTCACTATTGGATGTTAACCTCAGCCATTCATTTGCCACCTCCGCATTGGTCAATTCCAGCACTTGAGCACCAACATCAAGAATGACCTGCACAGGCGGAGTCATTTGCATGACCAGGGACAGCAACTCCTCGGCATCTGATCGATGTTCCTTGTGCCTCCGTGGAATACATACAACCGAGTTTTCTGGTTGTAATAAGTATCCAAGAACCAGGGCATTCGTGTGCATCTGTGCAGGGAGGTCCAGTTGTTCCACACTAAGTGGAAGAACCTCACGGGAGTCATTTGTCCCACTGAACCCGGTCAGGGGATGGCATTTGACCTCGCCAATGTCCCAGCCTGATGCAGACAACTTGTATGGAAACGCCCTCAATTCCTTGGGAAATACAATGTGGGAGAGAAAGTAATCCACGACACTTTTTGAAAATCGAAACGAAGGGAAAATCTTCTCGATGCATAGATGACGATCTTCCAAGTTAATGCTTACCAGCTGCTGAAATTTCTTTGGCAATTGATAAGCATCCTTTACCCACAGCTGATATTCCATGTCAGCCTGGTCGGTGTTAAGCAGGTGACTGAAAGTATTAAAAAGGTCCTCATTGCTTAGACCCCCATAGTACCAACTCAGGCAGGTTAGTACAATGACTGCGTCCGGGTGGCTATATTCAGAACGTGCAGTAGGGTTGTCTTTGGCGCGATATGGAACAGCAAGCTTCGTAGGTGGCTCTCTAGTTGAAGTGAGACCATAATTAACACGCCACCTCTTAAGTCCGAAGGCAAAGACCAATATGCCCCCCGCGAAAAGACCCCGTAACAGAAACAAGACGTCGCGTGTACCAGGTCCCCAAATTCCCTCAAGATCTGTTTCGACTTTTTCGATTTGGTCAACAGTTAATGTCAGTTTGGTGATGTACATGCGCACCGTTTCCCTGACTGTCTTTGGTTGCCTAGCAATGGGAAAACCACTTAACCCTGTCTCACAGATGTGCGTGGCGACACAATCGACCAGCTCACGCTGTGCAGCTACTCCAAAGATACGTATACGTGGGAAGCTCCCTTCCTGTGAGACCCCAACCTCTACTAAGTGTGGGAACTTTGCCTTCACGTTATCGGTGTATCTCCTGACCAACTCGAGAACTTCATGAGCTAGCAGCCATCGCTCTGGACTCATCTGTACTGGCTGTTAGTCACCAATGGTGTAAACAAGCTCAAACTTGGCACTGAAATTTTCATCGCTCTCATCGACAACATCACGCGAGTGCTTATTGAAGAACTGAAGCGTCTGCCAAAGCGAATGTGCAACGTCGAAATCTCTGGTAACCATGCGCTCTAACGCCATGAGTTTGAGGGATAAAGTCTGCTCAGGCTGCACGAGAAGGACGCCACCATTCTTCATACACTCTTGGCACATGAGTGTTATCTCCTTAGCCTGTATGCTATCTAGCTTCAGAGCACGTGAAAATGGCAAATGGTAGATTCGCCTTCCAATCATCCCACCCAACTTCGAGACCAGCATTTGAAACATTTGCTTCGCCTGGGGTTTAGCAACAATAACGCGGACCAAGCGAGAGCCATTGGCCAGAGACGTTGCTACTATGGGTATGATGACGGATGATTTTCCCTCTCCCATGTTCAGCTGCAAAACTGTGTTTTTGCCAGTCTCTCCGTTTCTCATCTTCTGGGCAATATCTTCTTGATTGTCACGAATCATAAGACCACTTTCAACCTCTAGAAGCAGTGACTCAGGAAAGTCAGATGGACTCCAATTCATATGGCCGGTATTCTCAAGCTCTCTAATCAGATCTTTCTTGTTATCAACGCAAATTAATAATCTTTTTGCGCGTTGCAGTCCAGCCAGGGCAAGACCATAACTAATGATGCTATCCTTCCAGGATTCTGACATGTGGCGAAATCGGTTATATCTAAGCTGCTCCAAAAAGAGCGTTGGGGATAGGCGTGGCCAAAGGTTAGCATCGGTCATTATCTGTAAGCATATCTGGCGTTGTGTGCTTGCTGCGAGGTTCTTTGGGCTGGCAGCTGGCAAAAGTATTTTGTAGAGAAATTCAGCATAGCCCTTCCAATAACCCAAGTGCTGATGAACACTACTGGTTATGTCAATGTTTTTTAAACAGGCTTCTGTGTCTCCATGATGCTTTTTCCAGCTCTCAAGGCTGCCACGTAAGTGCGTAGCATAGGCCTCCTCATAGCTCGAACTGGCTTGTACTTCCACGTCCTCAATAACGTTGCTCAGTCGAGCCATCGATTCTTCTGAACGGTTGCCTCTCAATACGAGGTCGGTCAACTCCGTACCGGAGAATGGTATCTGAAAAGGAGCAAGAGACGCAAAGAGATCGTCAATGCTGATAAATACTTTCCTCTGAATTGGCTGTACATGCTTGACATGCCATGGTTGCCAACGTCCTTTAGGGCCAAGGCACTGGCATGTCACCCCAAGCATGGTCTGTATCTCTTTTATACTCCCAAGTAAGGTCTCTATCTCTGTTAGATACTCAAAGAAGCATTTGTTGTCGTACCAGCTCTCAAAAAGATCACTGGCAGACCTCAGGGCCTTTTTCATATCAACGTACTGGCCCACAGCAATAAAGGCATCAAATTCCGTCATAGCCAGAGCTCTACAGGGCCACATATTCATAATTGCATTCGTGAACGTATCAATAGCAGCAGCACGGTGCCTTTTAAACAAACTGATTCTGCGAGTCTGGAAATCCTCGGCAGATTGACTCCCAAGGTCCCAAACGAGATTTGCTTCAGGAGAATCATTGATTGAATAGCAGCTTGACTTGACTATAGATTCAATTTCACTCTTCTTGCAGTCGTAGCCATCAGAAGGCCGTCGTGGGAGAGTCTGGGGTGCCCGTACTGTTACCATTTCCGGTATTATGTAAAATGATGTCAGCGTTTGAATAATAGGCATTTCGGCTCCATCTGCATATGCCAGAGTAGCTAGCCACATCATGACCTTATATTTGTTGATTGAAGGGGGTTTGCTAGCGAAGTTGTTGTGCAGGCTGAGCCAATGCGTTGACACGGATTGGTAGAAGTTGGCCATGAGGTAGCAGGCGTCGTAGCCGATTTCAAATGCGGGTAAAGCCTCATTCTTTTTATAGCGACAATGGAAATCCCAAAGAGCATCTGAATCCACGCTTGGATAGTAGATATAATCGCGCTCGTTGTACACAAGCTCTACCGAATTTAAAGCCCGGATCCCCGGTTTGGACCACTGAAGTCGATCACGACCCAGATAGCTTGAATCTAGGGCATGGGTGTATTCTTCCGCACCAAAACCAGATACACGAAAGACTGATGACCGGATTAAATCTCTTCTGAGTAAATCTGGTTCTAGGTATCCCCAATCTGGGGGTCGTTCATATGCTGTGCTCCACAAAAACTTTCTGCGAAATTTCTCATCCAAAAGAGACTTGACCTCTCTAAAAAACGAACCATCCTGTGCAAGAGAGCCAAGCGTGGAGGCCCATCTGACCGTCTGCATTCCTTTTCCAGAGCTTGAATGGTATTTTCGTTCAGGGCTCAGGTGAGCTATTTTCTCAAGCAATTGAATATTCTCCGGAGTTAATGGGTCAAAAGATTGGACCGCAGCTGATGTTAATATGTAAAGGGCCTGCTCCGTGCCTGTCTTTCCAGTCAAAGGATCCGGTAGACAGAATGACGTTAAGCCATGCAGGTAGCAGAGCACAAGTTTACTCTGTAGAGTACCATTATCGACCAACCTGCCCAGCTGGTTGTCAATAAGGTATGAGTGAGCCTTCGTACCCGACCCCTTGTAAATCCCAACGGCCATGTGGTCTCCCCATTGTTTAGTCCATATATCTCCTTCCAGAATAATAACAAGGTGGCTCTCCGACTTCTGATGTTTCAATATCAGTCGGTTACGCAATCCAATCAGGGCCCCAAGAGATTGATTAGTGTCGATATGATATCCGCGAAATTGTTGCGAATAGATCATTCGGTTATCCACATCCATTTGGAATGAGAGCTGAATACGAGGTAGCTCAATATCAACATCGGAGCCTGGCTTCCCGAGAAATACGTGTATATGCTCTGGATCTTCAAGTGGAGAAAGAATTTGCGATATACTACTTGCCGCTGGACTTCTCATATTGATCAAGGAAAGTTCCCTGTTCAAGAGGCGCCACTTCCCATCATTACCTATTCTCACAAGACGCCACATATCTTGTGATGATGGCCAAGGATTATCGACAGGGCAAAATCCTAAGTGGCCGTCCTTGAGGCTATACCAGTGCACAAAACTCTGAACAAACATCGGCGGGAACAAGCCCTGTAAGAGCCTAGAAGGGACTACTTCGAAGGCGCTGTCTTGCGTTTCAACTCGAATTCTGATATCATAGTCCGCGGCGGTTCTTTGCACCATGCCGAAATGGATTGCATATCCCGCATATTTCTTTTTGCTTGAGAACTGCATCCCAGGAACAGCACTTGGCATGGCCTCTATGGACAAGGGACCAAATAGAGTCTGATGAATCGGATGCCGCTCATACTCCGGAGGCAGAGTAGCCAAGGGATAACCACTTGCCAGTAGCTCTCCTGTGAGAAGATTGTAGCGAACAGGTAGACTAGACCCATTGCTCTGAGGAGCTGTCTGGCTGACAAGCCAATAGCACGCTTGCTCCGAAAGCTTTTTCCACTTTGAACTAGGCCTATAGGCTGACCAAACCTTCTGAATAGCATTATCAAGTGGAAGGCATGTGGTATTGGCAATCTGCTCTACCATCGTAGGGTATGCATGGTATAACAATCGCTTCCAGTCCATGTGTAAACTCAATGCTAGCGGGTCCAGTTCCTTTGATATACGGTTCTTGCCCTCATCAAGGATGATTGATATGTGTATCAGAATCGACAAATTCTCAGGGTTTGCCAATATCGAAGTCAAGTCGCGTTGCTCGATGTTAAACGAGCCAGCGCATATTAGTGCAACTAAAACAGCTTTTCCCATGAAAAATTGTCTCTGTTGATGTCTAGTTGTCTCGTCCATTTTCTCTTTCAGAATACATACCCAGGAATAACTGACCATTCTCATGCCCGCTAGAAGTCTTAAACATGTCATTCGAATCCCTTCATTTGAGCTTAGAGTCAGCACTCTTGCCGTCAAGCATATTAGCGAATACAATGCGTGAGCACATTCCCAGTTTTCTTCAAGACTCTGCATGGTATTCTCAATCTTCTCTATGAATTTTCTGGTGAAGTTTTCATTACTGATAATTTCATGGCTCTCTCGATAAGTCCCACTAGCCCCACGAGGCCCAGATTGGTATATGGTCTGCAGCACGAAGAGTGTGGTCTCGACTTTCCTCAGGTCGACGGCTGGTAAGGAGAGCTGTACGAGGATGTTCTGCCACTGGAGTCGAAATCCCAAAGGCAAGTGAGTCAAAGCTATGTATTCCTCAAATGACATATGCTTAGGGCAGTCAAGTTGACTAGCTATGACTTTATTTGGTGGAGGGCCATTAGACATAACGGCTAATCTCCGGAGATATGGCTGTAAATCAGAAGACCTTGGTGGCAATTTGTATATGCAAGATACAGACACTTCATCTGATGAGGTCTCGATGGAATCCACATAAAGGCTCGTTACCCTATCGAGATAACTGTAGACAATCGCATTGTCCAAGCAAACGTCGTTTTCAGTTACGCTGGCGATTGACTTATGAGTGTCTCCATATGGATTAGTGTTTGATGAAAGACATAGGCGGTATGCGATGTCGTAGGGCTGAAAGTAGCACTGTAGACCAGGATAGCTCGACAGTGAGAGCTTTGGACGTGAATTGTTCTTGGATGATACCTCCAACTTAAAAACATCAAGCAGCATATATAGCGCTGTGTCCCTCCAGAAGCCATACCACTGAGGGACTTGTAGTTCAAAGACCGCAGATTGCGCCTCTAACAAACTTTTGGGAAGTGGCCATACATGGGCTGATATTCTAAGCTGCTCTGCCTTATCGCGATAAGCACATTTTCGGCATTTCGAATCGTGCCACTTTGTAGTCTTATCTTTAGTATCTTCGTATACTAACATGTCGCAACTCATCTTGTTGTAGATAAGCTGAAGCTCAGTGTATTCGAATTTTATCTGTCGGAGTTCTGCGCGCTTGGCTTCTCTCTGTTCTCTTGCCTGGGCTTCAATTGATTTAAGCAGCTCCTGGTGATGCAGAGACCGGCTAAAATATTTCACTGAGAAACTATTCGGATGGCCGAAGCTCTGAAAATTCAATGAAGCAGGCCATAAACTAGCTTCCACGCGGAAACGGACATAATCCTCAGCATCTTTAAGTCTCCGCATCTGTGAATGTGAACGTAGCAATAAGCATTGGAAAACACTTTCTGGTATCCCAACATCATACTCAAGGATAAGGTTATCGATAGAGGCAGCGCTCTTGTCGCAGGCAATCCAAAGCTCCATAAGAGTCAATATCATATTAGATGTAGTAACCGGATTTCCGAGGTAAAAGGGCGCAGCAACCTCGTGGTATGTCTGAATTAAGTTACTCAGATCTCTACAGGTATTCAATTCGTTCCGGTGTGCTTTGATCCATGTATCGAGGTGTCTCGCTACCCACTTCTCGAATTCCTGGAGGGTCAACAACCTGTTTTTGGGGCTTGATAAGGAAGAAGGGCTTGGGAGAAACTCGGTTGGAAAGATTAAGATACCTGGCTGGCGGTCAGACCAAGCAACTTTCCTAGTTCTGTGCTTCGGCTCCAGCAGTCTCATTATGTAGGCATCCAGGGTTGGCAATCTATAAAGAGAATCATCACCAAGGTTGATATGCTTGAGTCCCTCTAGCTGGCAGTCTCTCTCACTCTGCTCCCGGCACCTTTTTCATTTCTTTGCTAGGACTTTCCTGGTAGATCGAATAACATCTGCAATGTGAGTCAAATCCATATCATGGTAATGACCGAGCTTGAGCAGACGTCGGGCGATCTTGGCCTGCATTATATGCAATAATTCGCACTTAACGCCTTTACAATAAGATTTCTCGAGAATGAGCGTCAAAAAGTAGGCCATGAACATCTTGTATCCATTGTGTGCCTCTTGGCTTACCCGATGACAGAAGAAAACATGTTGTATTCCCACTCGAAGAAGTAGCCATAGGGGAGACCTGCGCCATGGCAGCTGGCTACCACAGCACATAACCTCGCTGCGGGTGTTCTTCCAGAAACGAGGTGGCTCAACCTGTTCACAAAGTGGCTTCAGGAAGTTGAAGAAAAGTTCCGTCACCATTTTAGGGTGTGAGGTTTCACGTTCGTCATCGTACCAGTGGTCTGCCTTCTTCACCTTTGGTCTGGTTCCTGGAGCACTTTGACGGCTCATCTTAGCCAGGGTTTCAGCTAGCACAGACTGAAGATTGGGATCCTTGAAGTTCTCGACTTCCATCGAAAGCGCCGGTCCTGGAAACGGCCGTCGTAATCGGCCCTGAGTGGCCATCACATCCTTATTCGGAGGTAGTAGCTCGAATGCTTCAAATAAAATGGAGTTTGTGTTATTCGATATCATTAATCCACAGTTTTGTGCTCGTATGTGAAGTAATAGAACTCCACCTGGCAGCAAATTAGCGGACCATAAAACTTTAAGAAACATCCCGACTCTGTTGTTATGGAGGGCCTTACCATCGGTACATAGTCTTTTCAAGGAAGCCAGCAATTGTTCTTGACTCATAAATCCATTGGTTTCGAGCAAGCTCTGTAGGTTTTGGACCATAGCAATGACCAAGTCGGTAGTGGAATGCCACTCCGTTGTGACATAGCATTTGAACTCTCTCAGAGCATCAATGACGACTTTCACTAAGGCTCTCTCATGGCTAGGGTCATTGTCGTCTTGCTGTGGGACCCTTGGTGGAAGGAACACGTGGTTGATTAAGTATTCTAACACCCCAATCGGTAGCTTCCTATTTGCTTCTGGAGTCGTCATCATGAACTATGAGTATTTGAGTCAGTGAAGACTCATGGAAGACCAGAGACTGTAATGTAGTAAAAGGGATGGATGGAGGGAAACAAAAAATGAAAGAGAGACGAGATTTTCAGGGGCAACAAACAAAGAAAACGCGAAGGTAAATAGGCGAGAGCTGGGATATGGGGCAACACTTGATTCACCACCACTAAAAATACAGTTACATGATAAGCAAACTTGAAAGGCCAGCAGCGGCACATCTAACGCATCATAGCTACGCGAGTAGCATGGTACGCGCGAAGCCGCTTCTGTTTGCTGTGGGACATCCATAGAAAGGAAGGTGACAGGCCCATATGTAGGTGATTGGCCGGGCAAAGCTTTTCTTAATACCTCCTGCAATTATTATAAATAATTCAAATCTCTCAATTCATACCTGATCTATATAATCCATACTATTGAATGAAACGCGTGTTCTTGGAAGTGGTTCAACACCATTGACGCCCTATAATAGGCCCTATAATACGCATTCATTATTCTGATAGGCCCCCACTCCTTCGGATTCCTTGGTGGTATCTACTTGGAGACTGTATTTGTATAAGCGAAGCACAGAGCACTCATGATCGTAGGGTTTCTCTATACTCACGAACTGGCCAACCTTAGGGCTTAGGCATATTTTCCGGTACGATCTCAGCTAAAGTATGCACGGTACGCACCTATCATGTACACTATCAATTGAATATAATATGTACTTGTCAGCATATTGACATGAGCCCTGTGATGGCCAACCTTTTTTCCTTCCAAGAATCTATACAACCTTCTCTCACTTTAATCTGTCCCTGCGGTATATGTATCACCAGCCTTCCTCATGACGTTAAATTGTGAATGTAACCATTGAGTTCAAAACTTCAAAGTCTAGCAGTCAAAGCCCTAAATTCACACTTAGTGCTCGGGTTTACCGTCATAAACTGGCACATTGTTTCGAAATACACGTTGTACCGCTAGCATGATGATCATGATTTACCATATGAAGTGTTAGTAAAGAAAACCCAGCCCCATCAGTCTCGATCGGTAAGTCTGGGTATACTTACTACTTGCGTGTTAGACTTAATTTGGTGGCATCTAGCGTTGCTTGTAGATCTTGTTCATCAAATACTCACGGACAATTGCCTCAGGAGTGAGAAAGGCCACAGCATATGCATTATTTATAAGAGATCTGTAAGGATCTTGTCATATACGCCTCCAGTGCGATTATCCTAAGCGACAGAAACTGTTCCCAACTAAGCAGCTTGCCCACATCAAATTGGCATGATTCTCATATATGGATTTAAATCCTCAACCCGAGACCACACATCTAGTAATCATTTCACTGCTAGAAGCCGAACAAAAGCAATCTAGCTGAGAACTTGTGGCGCATATGAGCTGGATAAATAAACCATATCTTCAAGCCTGCGTAGAAGGCGCTCTAGGTCCAAACTTCACCATCCGTCTAGCCCTTCAGTTGAAGATGATATTTCCAAAGCGTTACTAATATTGTTCAACTCCGGTTCTCGGGCTTTGGGATTGCCCAAAGTCCAGTGCACTTGGCATGATCTGACTCCGCTAAGCACAAATGCCGTTTGCTCTCGCCGAAACAGGCATGGAAACGGTTCGCGGTGGAGTAATGTGGATATGATCGGTCCCGGGATTCCCCCTTCCCACACTATTCATGATTCAATGAATCCATAATAACTGGTTCGACATGATTCAAACCCATTTTCAGCAAGATATAAGGGGCAGAATGGAACACGTCATTCAAGTACCTCGTAGCTATATGGAAAACTAAACATCTAGGTAATTCATACAGGATATTTGCCCACCCTCCAGCAATGGCATCTCAAACCGCAGCATGGACCCTCACTGGCCAAACAGGAATCTCAGGTCTCAAATTCGTTGAGAATCATCCTCTACCTGCTCTGGGGGACCACGATGTACGGGTCAGAATCCATACAGCATCTTTAAATTACCGTGATATTGCTATTGCGTTGGTAAATACATCCTAGACGTCACCCTCTACCACAAGTTCTATTAAACTAGTACTAATATAAACCAGGGAAAATTCGGTCTAACCATCAAAGACAGCATTGTTCCAGCATCCGATGGAGCGGGTGTTGTAGAGGCCGTTGGATCCCAAGTCTGCAATTTTAAGCCTGGGGATAAAGTTTGCACCCATATGACGACCCATATGGCCGATGATGCACCCGCTACCTTTGCTGACATAGGAGCCGGTCTTGGTCAGCACGTAGACGGGACCTTACGGGGCCATGGCGTATACCATGAAACGTCGGTGGTGAAAATGCCTGACAACCTGTCTTTCGATGAAGCAGCTACATTAACTTGTTCTGGTCTAACGGCATGGAATGCGCTGTTCGGTCTTAAGGGGAGAGAGCCCAAGAAGGGAAGTGTAGTGTTGGTGCAGGGAACAGGAGGTGTTTCTATTGCTGCTCTGCAGGTAGTATCTTCCTTTTGACTACCCCGGCTGTGTGAGTCTCGATTCAGGATATATGTGCTAACTTGTCAAACCGTTAGTTTGCCCTGGCTTCGGGTGCGACGGTGATAGCAACAACCAGTAATGACGCTAAAGCGTCCAAGTTGAAATCACTAGGTGCACACCATGTCATTAACTACAACTCTATACCTGAGTGGGGAACAACTGTAAAAGGTTTTACCCTCGGTGGCCAAGGTGTAGACTTGATTGTCGATGTGGGCGGTGCATCTACCCTTCATCAGTCACTCAAGGCCATCAGACCGGAGGGAGTTATCGCACTAGCAGGGCTCTTAGGCGGAGCATCCAGTCCCGATATGCCCAGTCTGATGGATGGTCTGAGTTATCTTTGTACCTCACGTGGATTGCTCCTTGGGACCCGAGTTCAGTTCCACGCCATGAATCAATTCATTGAAGAGAATAACATCAGGCCCGTGATTGATGAAACGTTGTTTAGTCTACACGAGGTGAGAGAGGCATATGAGCATCTCGAGCAACAGAAGCATTTTTCGAAAGTTATTGTGAAGATTTGCTAGGAGCATAGAAACAGTGGAGGCCAATGGTAGAAGGGGTAGGCAAAATGGGCACTAATAATTGTTAAGAGGTAGAAAAGAGCACTTTCTAATTGGTTGCCTTGTATTGTTAGTCGAATAGCACCAACAATGATTCGCACCTATCGGTGGCTATAGTGTAATAGGACAAGACGGATAAAAAAAGAATGCAGCTTAGAGGACTAAGCTTCTCGAGAACATCCATAAAGCGCCTTTAACCTAGAAGAGCTAAAGCATGCTGCCTGAATCTGCCGGCAACCAAGGGCCCTCGGGAGGCACGCGCTCCTTTCCCTTTTCGGCCGGGGGGCTGACCAAGCCCAGTTTGCAGCCGCACACAATGACATCCATGCCAGCTGTACCTCAGTCGTTTTTTTCTTCTTCTCCTGTTTCATCTACACAAAGTGACGTAGTCAGCCGACAGAAAGGTTGCGGGCGTGTGTGGAAAGGATTCAACTCCTCCCCTCATCTCCGTTGTCCGTCCGGTGAGTCCAATCGATCCATCAACAAATTTTTCGTTTACCCGACTAACTGGGTCTCTGCCACTAGTCTAACCCCCCCGAAACCACCGATTGCTGCTCCAACGCACTAGTCATGGTTCGATAAACGGCCCTCTCTGTGATATGACTCTCCGCCGCCATTGAATTTTAACCCAACTACATCGATTTATCCCCCCTTTGAACACCGTCATTCGATTTGCTTTCCGAGTCTACTGACTCTGAAGGCAACTCGGCTGGTCGAAGATGGAAGAACAGGTATGGATTCAATGTCGCACATTCGTTCATTCCAATTAGTTTTTCTTTTTTCTTTTTTACCTTTTTTTATTGAAAAGGGACACGAAAAAAAGAGTCCACCCCACCATTTGCCCTCCCCTCCTCTCCCCTCATGCCCCCCTCCCGGCGCGTGTTTGCATAAACATTTAATCTAAAAAAAACAAGTTCTTCCTGATACCCTGGACCTGACAAATATGTAATCACTTAGGTAGCGAATGCCATAGAAATCGCCTGGAATCCTTCCTCAGACCAAGCCCTCAAGGCGCAAGCCTTCGATTACCTGAATCAACTCCGTACCGACCCCTCGGGATGGCAAGTCTGCCTCGCCCTCTTCACAAAGACTCCCCAGCACTCTGAGATCATACGACATGTAGCGCTAGAGGTGGTTAACAGTGCCGCCCAGGCTGGACTGATTGACCCTCAGGCTCTAGGATATGTCCGGGACGGGCTCATGAACTACCTCCGCCAGGTCTATGGACAGGAGAATGCAAACCCGGATCCTCCCAACATTCAGAACAAAATTGCCCAGACGATTACCTTCCTCTTCTCGGCGCTCTACGGTAGCGGCTGGGAGTCCTTCTTCGATGATCTCTTGAGCTTAACATACAAGGGTGCCTCGAGCACGTCGCCTGACAATATGCTGGGAATTGTATTCTACCTTCGAGTCGTCAATTCTATCCACGATGAAATCGGTGATGTCCTCGTGTCTAGGTCTCGTACGGAACAGGATAGGGCAAACTTGCTGAAGGACTTCATCCGAATGAGAGACATGCAAAAGATCGCAAGCTCGTGGCAACAGATTTTGTCGGAATGGCGGGACGGCAACGACATGATCGTAGAGATGTGTTTGAAAGCAGTTGGTTCCTGGGTTAGCTGGATTGATATCAGCCTTGTGGTCAACCAGACAATGCTCGATCTCTTATTCCAGCAACTGGCCCGGGCACAGAAGGCGGAGCTCAGGGCGGGAGAGGAGAAGGTGCGGGATGCAGCAGTCGACGTTTTTACGGAAATTATCGGCAAAAAGATGAAACCGGAGGATAAGATTGACATGATTATTTTCTTGAATCTGGACACGATCGTTTCTCAGCTCTCCAACAGCCCCCCTCTTTGTGAGAATAGGTTTACCTTCAAATACGATACGGATCTCGCCGAAACAGTTGCGAAGTTAGTCAATAGTACAGTGGTTGATATTGTGCGCGCTTTGGAGCAAGAGAATATTTCTGGAGAATGCAGAGAGAAGGCCAATGGGCTATTGCAGGCCTTCCTTCCGCACATCCTGAGATACTTTTCCGATGAATACGACGAGGTCTGCTCGACCGTCATCCCCTGTGGCAGCGACCTTCTGCAATATTTGAGAAAGGTCTCTAAGACCGACCCTTCTCTTACCGCGCAGCATTCTCCCATCTTGCTCCCTATCTTGAAAGCCATCATTGCCAAGATGCGATACGACGACACCTCCTCATGGGGTGACGAGGATGACCAAACTGACGAGGCAGAGTTCCAGGAACTCCGCAAGAGACTAGCCATCATGCAACAAACCGTCGCCACGGTGAACGAACAGCTGTATATAGACGCCGTCTCCGAAGTTGTCGCAACAACCTTTGAGAACCTACGACAGTCAGGTGCACAGTTAGACTGGCGTGACCTGGACCTTGCCCTACATGAAATGTTCCTCTTTGGAGACATTGCCGTGAAGGCTGGCAGTCTCTACACCAAAAACCAACCCAACAATCAGGCAGCAGAGCGACTTATTGAGATGGTGTCAAGAATGGTAGAGTCCGGTAGGTATCAGGAATCAGGGACCATGTGCGCTTTCTCTGACAATTTACAGATATTCGCTCCTTCACGCATCCGGCGACCCAATTACAGTACATGGAAATCTGTGTTCGTTACAGTTCATTCTTCCTGTACCACACTCACCTCATCCCTGGTGTTTTGGAAAGCTTCCTCCAACTTGTTCACCACCCCACGAAGAAGGTTAAAACCAGATCCTGGTATCTTTTCCAACGGCTAGTCAAGCAATTGAGAACCCACATCGGCAATGTTGCGCAGACAGTCGTCCAGGCCCTAGGCGATCTTTTGGTGATCCAGGCCGAAGTTCCTACAGAAGGCGCTGATGGTGATGAAATGTCATCGGAGGACCACGAAGGGTCCGCAGATGCTGTTTTCAACAGCCAACTTTACCTATTCGAAGCCGTTGGCATTATCTGCTCCACCCCGACTGTCCCTGCCGACAAGCAGGTCCTGTATGCGCAGTCGGTACTGAACCCTGTGTTCATGGACATGGAGAAAAACCTGGCTCCGGCGAAGTCCAACGACGAGAGGGCTTTGCTACAAATACATCATGACATCATGGCCCTTGGAACGCTGGCAAAAGGTTTCTCAGATTGGATGCCAGGAACCAGCTCCCCAACCTCGCTGCCCGCGGCTGAGGTTTCTGAGGCATTCTTGCAGGTGTCCGAGGCTACTCTTGTTGCTCTTGAGTCCCTTAAGACCTCTTTCAATATTAGGACCGCCGCTCGATTCGCCTTTTCCAGACTCATTGGCGTCCTTGGCTCCCGAATTCTCCCACAGCTCCCAAGGTGGATCGATGGCCTACTAACCCAGACTTCTACTCGGGATGAAATGGCGCTTTTCTTGCGTCTTTTGGACCAAGTTATATTCGGGTTCAAGGGCGAAATCTATGCCATACTCGATACACTATTGACGCCTTTCCTACAACGGGTGTTCGCCGGGATTGCCGATCCCACTACTGGCACTGATGACGAAATTCAGCTCGCGGAGTTGAAACGGGAATATCTGAATTTCTTGTTGGCGGTTTTGAACAATGACTTGGGCGCTGTTATCATCAGCGAGAGTGAGTTTCGACCCGAATTACAAACGATGCAAGGACTAACAGAAGCAGGAAATCAACCCATATTTGATACCGTCATCACGACCATCGAACACTTCGCCAAGGACATCGAGGACTTTACCACCGCGAAGATGGCGTTCTCGGTGCTCTCCAAGATGGGCAGCTCCTGGGGCGGGCCTGATATCGCACCGGAGGCGACGAATGGCACCGCCCAGCAGGTTGCTCTCCCGGGATTTGCACAGTTTATGATCAGCCGAATGTCGCCCTTATGTTGGGCACTTCCCGCCACACCGTCCTTCAATCCCAAAGACGCGCAGGCCAAGCAGGTTCTCGCCGAAGCTGGAGCATTGCAGCGCACCATCTATTGCAAGACCGGCATGGAGTATATCCAGTACCTTCGAGACCAAGAATTGCCTGGCATGGGAATGGGTGCCGAACTCATAGAGGAGTTCTTGAACGCATTGGGCCGGCTAGACTTGAAGGGATTCCGGCAGTTCTTCCCGGTATGTAGTTCCAGGTAACGGTTGACATAAAGAAGACATCCCGCTAACAACCGCCGCAGTCCTTTATCCAGCGATTGAGCGCATGATCCTTTTGCATTCCATATTCTTTCTTTTCCCTTACGCTCCTCGATCATTCTCACTGTTTTTCTTCCTCTTAGATTCCCCCACGGTTTGGTTTGATGACTGATGTTTTCATGTGATCCTTTACACTGATAGCTCTGTCGCCGGCAATTCCTCTGTCGTTTTCCCAAAAAAAAAAGAAAGCTCAAGAAAAAGAAGAAAAAGGAAAGGTATATAGTTCGCGATGCATATTTGCATAAAACAGGCGTTGATTACTGCCTTTATCACCAGCAGAGAGGAGAAGAGAAAAACAAAAGGACTCCCCGATATCCCATATAAAATATCTTACTTAAAAAAAGGAAAGAAAGGGAGGTAATGGTCGAGGCAGCGGGCAGGGATGGGGCCGGGGGTGTTGGTTGGTTGGTTGATACCTATCGTCGGAGCTCAACAGATACCTTATGCAAGTCGGGAGGTTTGATTACCGTCTTAACTTTCTACTTTCTATATGGAGGCAATGCATTTGTGTGTAGACTTCGGGTTATTCATGAGAGATGATGCGGATGTTTCTAAGATGATAAGATAGTTAGCAAATAGAAATGAAGGACACTGAGAATATATTATCATATCATTCTTTTCGTGTACTCCGTATTGTATATATAACCGAACTATATAGGGTACTAACTAAATCCGAAAGGGAAAAAAGAACCCAATACAAACCATTTAAGATCGCAAACTCATTAAAGGCAATATTTTCATGAAGAGATACCTATAACCGAAGAGGATAGACGCATATCACCGTGTCTCGCCCTCCTGTTTCAGAACCTGCAATTCCATCTTCTCGAATCCCTCAACGGCAGCCCCATACCTCTCAAACACGCCTTTCTGATATCCATCTGCAATCTTCTCGATGAAATCTTCCTCCTTCCACCGCTGTCCGATCAGGTCCTCAAACGTCTGTCCGTCCTTCCTCTCCAGTGCCCAGACGGCCTTGTAGGCCGCTCCCAGCGCACAGGCATTATCGCCAATCTCCAACTTATATACCCCATCACTTCCACCAAGGATCTCACCTGCCACCTTCGCAATAGCCTTATTCTTCGATCCACCACCGACGAGATACACCCGTCGCGGCTGAGCGGGCATACCCTGTCCAGGACTGGTGGTAAGACCGCGAGAGCGCAAGCGAAGAGAAAGGAATTGACTCTCGACGATAGCACGAGCTTCATCGATAGGCTTGTTCCACCCACCATTCGTCTCATGCAGACTACCATCAGCAGGGTTATAATCGAACCGCCACTGCCCAGCCCGCAGATTCGGGACGATCTCCGGCCGAGGGAAAAAAAGGCCCATCTTCATTGGATCAGAATCCTTTTTCTGGCCCATGGGTGCAGTTTCCAGTGTGGTCTTATCGAAGCTAGCCCACGGGTCTTTGTCTCCGGCCATGCCTAGTTTATCATTGATGGCATCACGGATATGTTCGCGAGCTAGACCGCCGTTCTTGTAGCAGAGCATGAACATATACAAGCCAGCTGTGGTGGGGTGGTTGAAAAAATGTGTGGCTGGGTCGGGCATATAGTTGGGAGTAGACATGAGGAAGGTGGTGGAGGTACCCAGGGAGACCATTGCATCGGAAGGACGCAATGGCAGAGCCAAGATGGTGGCTGGGTTGTCGCCAGTTGCTGGGATGATGGTGCAGTCTGAGCTGAAGCCGTAGCGTTCTATGTAGTAGCGGTCAATTTGGCCTAAATTGATGCCGCCGTCTTCGGGAACGGCACCGAGCTTGCGCTTGAGGTCTTCCACGCCGGAAGGGCCGGCACAGAGTTGCAGGAGCTTCTCGTCATAGGCACCTTGCTTGATGTTCCAGAGGTTCATGCCACAGACGTCGGAGATGTCAAAGGGGGCGATGTGGCCCAGGAAAAGGGATGCGAGGAAGGAGGAGACAAGCGAGATTCGGGAGGTCTTTCTGTATACTTCTGGGTATTTCCTCTGGAAGCGGAGGATCTGGGGACCAGTGAATCTCTGCCAAAGGGAGAGTCATTAGCATATCTCTGGTCAATTGGAATTTCCGGAAAGTAGAGAGAGCAAAAAAAAAAACAACATACATGATGTGCTTTACTTCCTGTAGCATCTGCCAACTTGTCTGCGCCGCCCAGGAAGGCATCGAACTCATCACATTCCTTCTGCGTACTGGAATCCTGCCAGTTGGGACTATACGGATGAGAGAAGGCCCCGCTCAGCTGGTCCTCCAGGGACTTGCCAGAGTCCAATTCCTTGAGGAGATGCTCCGCATCCTGTCCCCAGTAGACACTTCCGTGCTGCTGTCCAGCACCGCTGATGCCCTTTACACGGGCGAAATCTAAGCCTTGCTTCTTCAGACCCTCAAGGACGCCGTCCAGGGCCTGGAGCCACAATGCCACGGGGGCGTAGACCTCATGTTCAGCTTCATTAGTGATCACACCTTTTTTGATGGCAAAGCCGCGGGAGTCAGCGTCGAAGTCGAACTTAGAGACGTAGACGACTTTCAAGTCGGAATTGACGACTAGAGCTTTGAGTTGCTGGGTGGAAAGGTCGAAACCGATGTACAATGGGCCTTGCATTGTGGCAGTGGTTGTGAAGTTATCTTTTCTATCTCGCTGTTATGCAATGGAATGGTTTAATTCATCAAATTCAGTTTAATTGTGTGTGTGAAAGTTTGTAAACGATAGACGGTGAACATGCGGTGGGAGATGACGTCGATCAGTAGTCACACCGATAAGAGACAAAGAATAGAGAGGTAGGGAAGAAAGAAAAGAAAAAAGATGAACAACGACAGGGCGCAACGAGATAAAGAACAGAGAGAACGATGTTAAATAAGTGTCCCACTGGCAAGCATAAAAATTGGGTCATTGAAATGGGCTTTTCTTTACTCCATCTTCGATTGTATCTCCTATTGCGAACATTCCAATTCAACCCGCAATTTACCCCCTTCTCTTTCCCACTTCGGCCACCTCAGAACCCACTTTTGCAATACATTTTTTAATTTTCTCCATTACAATCGAAAAATACCCCAAAGACCCAATCAATTACCCATTGCTTACACATGATTTCTGCTTTTGTTTTGCTTGTTCTTCAGCCACTTGAACCGCAATTGCACATCGTGATGTCAAAAAAAAAAAAAGTTCACCTGCAACTAGTATATTTTTTTGTAAATCTTTTTTATTTATAGACCCACTCACCACCACCGGGAATTTACCCAATTTACCCGATGAACAGTGAAAGGGCTCTGTTAAATTCGTGATCTCCCACACTAGACAGGGGACCCTTATTACCAGTTGCTTACCTTGTGCTCTAGATTTAATCAATATTCGTCACAATCGAACGTCTAGAACGCTTTTATCCTGGTTCACGTGGACGCTGAGATCGTACCTCGTGAACAACTCAAGAACAGTCGAGAACTGCTTGGCTGTTTACTCTTTTATTTCCCTATTTTTCCCCCTACAATCAATTAGCCATTTGGATAAGGAATCGGGGATATTATTTGTTTTTTTTGTTATTCATTTCTATATTTCACAAAATTTTTAATTTTCAACGTGTTGTTTTCAGCTCCTGCTGAGTTGGTTGGCTTGTCGCATACATTATAAAGTCGGTCTACAATGGAAACGTCACCGCAATATTCCAAGTTGGAGATCTACTAGAGCTCTAGATATATCAGGTATTAAGATGGAAGCGTGTGACCTGTATCCCACGTCATATGCTCTTTTACTATTCTTGCCACAGCAAATAGGATGATAAAGGGTCGGCAGGATAGGTTCTAGAGTACGCCACAAGAGGGTGTATCTTGCGACGTCAAGAAGACCTTTACAGTACACAATCCAAGAGTGATATAAGCGTGAGATAAGGAGCAGTCATCATATTGGTCACATGGTGGGTAAACATGCCTAAAACATCCGTCCAATGGGATTTGCTCCGTGTACACTGGATGCAGTGGCGGGATATACGTACTTTCACTGATTTGCCTCACGAGAATACTTCTTCTACTGTAGAGTTAAAGGTCTCAGAGGAGATCTGGACGGTACACCAGAGGCCCGCAGTATGTGCTGTAAATTCTATTCGGCCAGTGTACAATGTACATACTACTGTACATGGTTTGCCAGCCATGGCTGACGTCCTCCTCTATCAACTTCTTTCTTCCTGATATCCAATCGTCTCGTCACATCTTCCAGCTAATCTCACCCTCCGGTACTCCAACTCTAACCGGCCATAATCTTCACCAGCAGATAAACAGGACATGGGGATATCATCTCCAGTCGGTGTATTCATGGGGTATCACATGATCCTTCGAGATCCGATGTGCAAAACGGGATACGAACTATGCAAACACACAAGAGCTTCGATAGGCTCGATACAAAGCAGAAAATTCAAAATAATATAAAGCAAAAATAAAGATACCTCTTTAACGCCTCTTGCGAGCATCATGTTCGTGCACATCATGCCCATGATCTTGCCCGTGCGTTTCACAGTCCGTGTCACCATCCTCCGGTTCCGGGTTGGCTTGGGATGCAACTTCGGCAGGGATGAACTCTTCAGAGAAATTCAACTCTTCATGCTCAAGGGGGATAAATCGCACTTTGACTCGCTTAACGCCACGGACGCCCGTTCCGATGGCTGTTCTGACAACTTCCTCGATCTCCCGAGATCGATTGATGGGCCATGCTCCTGGCACTGCCAGTTCAATGTCCATGAGATAGTTTTGGCCAGACTTCATGCCCTGGACATCGCGGATCTTAATCGCATTGTTATCCTGCAATTTCGCAAGTGCCTTGGAAGCAGCCTTCTGCACCGATTCCCTGATCTCGTCATCCACAGCAGTATCGGCTAGCTCCAGAAGTGACGAGCATGTATTTCCCCATCCTGCTTTAATGACCATCAACGATATAAGGAGTCCACCCACAGGATCCAGCCAGGAGGCGTCTTTAAACAAGTACGTGCCGCCAATGGTGAACAGAGCGACAATGCTGGTCAGGGAATCAATGCGGTGGTGGATAGCGTTCGAGGCTAAAACAGACGACTTGCGCTCATTGGCGACTTTCATGGCTGTTACATTACACAATAACCGTTAGCTCTCGGATAAGATCGAAAGGCAACCACAAGGTACTCACTTGCGTGGTACAGCCATTCCTTTACCACAATGGACCCAGCAGCCAACCATGCGGCATGAATGCTGGGGCCAAGAACGTCGATTCCGTGACTATGCGAATGACCATGTCCCAAGTGAGAGATCGCCTCCGCTGCCTGGGGGTAGAACTGGTCTAACAGAACTTGGCCGGAATTTAGGCCCATAAACACGCCTCCGCAGAGCAATAGTCCACTCACACCCAAGGCGCCAATACTCTCAATCTTTCCGTAGCCGTTTGGGAACCTTTCAGATGGGGGCTTGAGCGACCAAGCGACTGTCCCCAGCGTGAGGATATCCGAGACGAGATCTGTAAGGGCGTGGTAGGCGTCGGCAATTAGAGCTTGCGAGTGGAAGACGTAGCCTCCGATAAATTTGCCAATTGCCATCGCAAGATTGGCGACCAGGCCGATCCGCGTGATCCGAACGCCGGCGTCGTTCTTGTTTGTGGAAGTCAGGTACACATTACCACCGTGGTGGTGGTGATGGTGATGGTGACCGCCGTGGCCACCATGGCTTCTGGTTTGCGTCGCCATCAGATGCAGGGGTGTGTTGGTAGTAAACGTGGTGGTTAAGGAAGGGAGTGGGACGCGAGAAGCATTGGCGGAGTTGAAAGGGATGGGGGATCTGCCGGAGTTCTTATGGCGCGAGGAAAACGTGGCCGACGTGCGCAGAACGCGCACCTGAGGTCGAACAGATAGAACAAAGCCGGAACGCCCTACTCGAAACCTACTTATGGAACAACGGAGGTTGGATGGGGATCCGGGCGTTGGTGATGGATGGGCCCTCCACCGCAGGGGGTGCGTCAGCGGCATCAGGCCGGGTACGTAAGTCCAATACTAATTGTTAATAGTGGCGGTTCAATAGTGTAGGTCAACAAAGACCGCCAAAGTCAGGGCACTATGTTCTTTGTGACCGTGGTGCGGTGTGCCCATGGTTTGGCCCGAGGAGAAGGAAATGAGAAAATCGATCACTTTCTAACTGTAATGACGTTCCTCCCATCCTGTCGTGTGCTTCAACTACCATCGTAATCCGGTCCGGCAGATACAGTCCCGATATGTGCTGACGACTCTCCGCCTCCGAACAGCGGCGTTCTTGACTCCACCGCCCTATGATGGGGCCTCCATTACTATTCCTTACACCTTGCAATGGCTGACTCTGGTCATAAACAACGCTGTAGAAAAGCTAATAGCTCTTCTTTAATTTGTCATCTTCTAATTTCAGGGTCTAGGGTGCTACCCAAAGAAATTAAAATTGAAAATCAGCTCTCTCAGTGGTCTATACCTCGGTCTTACATATAATAGGCGGATTTCTTTCCGTTCTCGTGATCGATCTTATCAATCTATAGAAAACGTTCACGCCGTAAATCCGTAGTCAAGAATAACTTTTCTCTCCTGCCAATGCTCTTGTGAAGAATACACCAAATAAGAAACAACCTAAATCTAAACACACAAGCCCAAGCAAATCTTAGCTTCTGCGATACCAAATGCCATAGATTGCATTACGTAGACTGCTCCGTCCGCCAAGATACATAGCAACGCAACTACCCCATAGAGCAAGGTACCAACGTTTCAAAATTGAAATTTCTTGGCCCTTTATCTTGACATAGCGTACGCATACAAGATCATGTCGATCACTGGGGTGAAGAGAAGGAATTCTTGAGATCCGCTTACTCAGCGAAAGGTTAAAATTCTAAGACACATGGAGCAGACAAGATTGGAACCCTTCTTGGGTACAGGGCGATCCCTGTTTCAACAGGCAATTACTCCGTAAAAAGAAAAGGGATAAGGTAAAGCCCGAGGGCGGAGCAGTAAGCTTGCTCAAAGCAAAAAAAAGTTAAGTGGTGCTTCCCGGAATCGAACCGGGGCTGGCACGGCCACAACGTAACGTCCTACCACTAGACCAAAGCACCTTTGTTCTATATTTAGAACATAAATATACGGCTACATAAGCCAGAGCTCTGGCTGAGCCATAAACTCTATTCGGTTGATCTTGATGTTGTCTAGAGTACGGTTGCGTACTTGTAGAAGTGGCATAGATGGAAATACTTCAAGTGAACATGATAGAGTGGAACTTGTGATTTCATATTATTGCAGTCGAACTAATAATAGCCCGGTGATTTATTGTGTCGAAGGCTGGCAACATGAATGCAACATGCTCAGTTTTGACCACCGTCAATGCGGATACTGTAGATATCTCAGGACAAGCCCAGAGCACTATTATGATTCTACATAACTACCGATTGACTGAGACTTAGCGCGATCTGCAGGTCAAGGGACAGACGTTATGTAATGCTAAAAACTGAAAAGGGAAGAAAAAAAATCTATTGACACTATTAAACGCTTTAAATCATTGTACATCTGGCATACGGACCGCAATGTCGCCGGATTGCGTGATATAACGGACCCAGGGTAGGGATGGGTATTGGAGCTGTGACATAACTATTAGTCCTGGACTCATCATTGTTATAGAAGGTGAATGGTAGCACGCAAGAATTAGAATAAGAAACATACCTTGGGTTCAGTGATCTTCAAGTACCGTACTTGAATACCACTTGTAGTGAAGTAAGGAATTTCGAATTTGACGTTAATGGGGCGTTTGGCCTTGCCGCCTCCAGTGCCGCCCATGCTGCCTCCGAAACCTCCGGTCATACCACCTCCGTGCTCGTCATCTCCCTTGACGGATGGGAGACCAAGCTCGGCACGCATCAGGAACTCCTTTCCACCACCGAACTGCTTGATTTTCCAGATAATAGCGGACTTCTCTGGCGCATAGTGAACCGTTCCAATGTTCGTGCGGAAGCGCGGTGAGTCTGCATCTTCCGGCACGGGCACAAGGATCTCCACATTATTAGCTGTGCTGCGGCGTTTGAATTGTGCTTTGGCCTACAGAGAATAGGAAGATTAGTTTGGATGCGACACAAGTCTTCGGGGCTGCCAGATCGCTCACCTTCAACATATACTCCATCCGAGAGCCTGAGTGCGACTCTACCAGACATTCAACCCAGATAAGGGGCTTCACTTGTGTATTTAGGCGATAGCTCATGAGCTCGAATTCTCCATCTGGGGGTATAAAACTGATCGTTCGATCGTTCTCGAATCTCGAGAGTCGAACACATTGGTGGAATTTAACGTCCTCCATCTCGACAGCTTTGCCTCTTGTAGCACGACCCGTCGTCTCGAACATGACCTTGTCATTCAACCCCAAACGAAGTTCTGGCATACCGCTCAAGTAACACTTCATCTTGATAGCACCGAGAATCTCAGATCGCAGGACGTTTCCAGACGCAGATACGAGGAGATTCAGAGATTCGACAACATCAAGAAAGACTTCGTTCTTCCGATAGCGAATGCCTTCACTTCGCCAGGAAACCGCATTGGTAACGGCAATAGGGGGACGCGCTTGAACTTCGAGCTTATGTGACTCTTGTGTGATGTACCTGATACCATATGAGCAACAGCGCCTTCAGTCATGTTCTGTCACAGTTGTCGTCTTACTCTTGCAATATCTTGCTCTCCGTAGTTTGTGGGTATCCAAAGTCCATCATCTCATCAAGCAATTCGTAGATGATGACAAAGTTGTCGCGAATACTCTCTTCCTCCAAGACTTTGAAGTATTCCGTGAAGACCTCCACGATTTTGTGGAGGAAGAGGAGGATTTCGGTCGCATTAGTGTTCTTCTTTGTCAACGCGAGGATATAAAGGTTGCTGTGACGGATGTAGAGATACTAGATACACCATAGTTAATCAGTAAGATGGGGAGAAAAGGCAAATGGCTACCTGGTTCCCAAATGAGATGTCGCAGTAGGGGCGGGTAGGTATAGGGGATGAAGGGAAGCAAAGCGGGCTGCGGGGACGAGCGGGGAGCAGGTGCGAAAACCGATGCGATCGCGGACATAACATACATTGATTCCTTCATGAGAGAAGCATGGCGGTACGGCAGAGCTTTCTTCTTCTGCGTCACTGAGGAGGATAGGAAATTTCTCGACCGCGGACATGGGAATGTCTCCGCGGTAGTTTCGGGCTAGAAGGGTCTATTTTGACGGTGAGCGCAAGAATGCATGGTGGATATAGCGGTCATTGAAAAGAGGTATCGCCAAGTATCTACCTACCTTGCCCTTCAAATCTAAAAAGAAGATAGCCGACGCCATCGCGGAGGTTTGGAGATCGTGTGGGAGTCGTGAAAGTAAGGGTGGATGTTAATAGGGCAGCAAGGAATCAGCGGGAGGCTCCTGACTTAGTTCAACGGTAAGAGGCCAACGAAACACTAGCCGGACATTCTGCGATAAAACCTCGCAATCAGCATTAATCCAACAATGGATCACGGTATAAGTTCGGATCATGGAGTAGTTAGGAAGAAACTCACGGGGAATAAATATAGAATAGAACACTGGCCAGAGAGCGTCAGCGTAGGGACGATGGAGTCTCTATCTCCTGTACACGTTCAGCTCATTTCCGTTCCACTATATTGAGTACTGCCACGCAATATATCGCCCGCTCCCCTGACCGCCTGGTTCCATCCTGCTACAACTGATATATTCCCAAAGGGATAGAATATGAACTTTGAAATGAACGCCCGTCATACAGTCTGTATAATCCACTCTGCAGTGATATTGGCTAGACTAGAACATTGATAGTCACTCCATTTACTATGAATAGTTTGAGAAGTAATGACATCGAGAGTTCCATTAGACATCATGAGCCATCCCATGTATATTCATGCACATCCTTCTCGTTGTTCCATTAGTCGAATTCGGACCACTATTGTGTGATAGAATTGCTTATAAAGTCGCAAGATATAGCGTATAAAGGGCTTTTTGAGCCTTATGGTCTATAAAGAAAGTCCCGAATTGAACCTTGAATACGGATCTTCCTATGCTCTTCTGTCTGCATCTGGCTGGACGCCTGTCCGGCTCTTTCTGCAGCACGCGGTAGGTTGGCCAAACTCAATTACTGGCTCATGATGTGCTGGGCCATTGGGCTGAAGGCTCACAAACATCGACCATCTTCATTCAGGTCTTTGAGTTCTATCTAGTACCAGTATGTACATGGACTATTCACATCCGGGAACCTATTCCCAAGGTAGTGGACGGCTTCCTGGTCTGTATCTCCCTCGCGTCAGGACGGATATACTCCCAGACCGGATTTGTAACCCTCCTCAGTGGAAGATTCGCTGAGTCGCTGCTTAATGCGTCATCTTGTCAAGTATATTCTTAGGTTTGTAGAGTGAAGCCACAGGTTGTTCGACTTGAAAACCGCAGTTAGATCATCTAAAGCATTCGTCTGAGGAAAGTCACTAGAAGGCTTGAACCACTTCACAGAGTCTTCTATCATCGCGTCCACTGTTGGCTCTGTTGACTGTGCATAATATCGCAACCACCATATCCCATAACATGATGAACGAATGGTCGATATTGCTTGGAGGTGAAGGAAGATATATCGTATTGTATAATTTTATTGTCGTCAACCAGTCCCTACTACCTTATGATATTGTACTACGAATAGGTCTTTGACTGGGTTAGCTTCACCCGAGTTGCAGAATAGTCACTCAAGAATTTCGTATCTGGGTAATCTAGCTGTGTCAATTGAGGCACCTCGCTTGGATGCCCGCTGAGACTATTAAGAGCGTTTGGGAGAGAAAAGCCAAGCCTATCCAGCTCTAGCGGGCTATAGGGTTGGCGCCATACCTGATCAGGCTAGAGCCCTTTCCGCACTCGAGTATTTCTTCCGCGATTTCTTCCCTCTTCTTACTTTTTTTTCTTCTTTTATCCCAACGCTCCCAATAGACAGTACAAGGCAGCACAAATTGCGTTCTGTGATTTCTGGGGTCGTCGTACATTCTGTATGATGGTCCCGGTTTTTCATTGCTGACTTGCGATACAGTGGCGCGAAGACTATGCATCGTAAAGAGGGTTCCATAAGAGCTGGCCGCGTATTCTACTCTGTTACTCGGGCGGTGTCAGAGGAACCGTACATATCTATCATTAATAAACAATTCTATTCTCATAATGGCTTGCGTGCCATCCAACACGTTCCGCAGGAGAGGGCCCATCAGGGGAGAGGATCCTTCCGGGTGGTATTCGAAAATCAATATAAGACATGGTCGTAGTAAAAGTACATATATGGTGGATGACCAAAACCCCCAACACATACAGAGAACATCCAAGATATAAAAAAGACAAGAAAGCGAAAAGGAGATAACGCCTCGAAATGCTCCTGCGGCCATTTCCCAACAATGATATCCCGACTTAAGCCTTGAATCCCAAAGGTTCTAATATCCGCTCGCGTGTCACCTTGTTGGCAACGAGACCGCCCTTCTCAAGGGAAATGGCACCGACGATCGCATACATTGTATGGGCAAGAACAAGTTCGACTCCGGAACTAGCAAGATTGTTGGGCTGGGTATCGGTAACTGTTAGCAAGGTACAGTGGAGCCATTTGTAGCGAAAGCAGTATGTTGCAAAATCATAGACGAGAAGGATGTTCCATTGTCTTACCTTCCGAGGACTCCATCTCAGGACCTTCTGCAGCTCATACTTCTGCGCAACCTCCGCAATCTGTGCTTTGCCTATCAAGAAATTCTTGCGGCGGGTGAGGTTCTCCAGGCCATCCAATGCCGGGTGCGTAAAGGGCGCACGGTCAAACGCATCGGGGGCAGCAGTGGATGCCGCACTTCCGGGGCTCTGCACCATGGCCAAAGAAGCCTGTAGCTCAACGATCCGTCGTCCTAAAATGCAATTGCCTGTTAGCCCTGTGCAACTTGAGAATCGCAGCGTCGCATCCTCAGACTCCTACACACCTAAGAAAGCCAGACGGTCGTTAAACCCTCTCCGACCCTGATCGAAACTCTTGTGCGTCACAGCAAGCCACTTGATTTCGTCCGAAAGGAGCTTGTCACCATCATTGCCCAGCATGCGGATGTAGAATTCATCAAGGACCTTCGGATCGGCGTTCACGGGGTATTCACGCCGCTTAGTATTCAATCGCAAGCTGAAGGGAGCTTTTGCACGAGGCGGAGTATAGGACCATCGGGGCTTGTCTGTATAATCGACTGGTGTCTGCTCGGTAGATGTCGACAGACCACGCCGGAGGAGGGAGGCGGATCCAATCGTGCTAGGACAAACGATAGTGCGGCATGCGGAACAGGCGATGGTCCTGGCCGCTCGAGTTGGTAGCATTGAAGCCATTTTGTGGGTCGAAGAGCTGAAATCCGCAGGTGTGGGAGAAACGGAGGCAATTCACCTGTCCGGGCTTTTCACGGCAGCCGCGATGGAATTCGAATGATGGGTTGGAAAGATTTCGGAGATTCGGCGCTAGTCCCTTTTTGGATAGCGCAGCACGGCCGAAGTATTCCGTATACACAGCATAAACAATAGTAGTAGGTAAGAACAGTAAATTTTATTAATTCCTTGACAGAACGCCTTTTCGGTTTTGTATCACAGTAAGGGCCTGGGCTCTTCCCCTTCAGTTGTCAGACTTAGCCACATTTGTTGATCTAGCACCGGAGGAATCCCCTCATATCAATCTGGGAGATCACATCGGCGATTGGAAACCAGTGAGCAATTCGATTGCAGGCCGTTGAGAGGCGACACAAACCATTTAGCCCTGTGTACAGTTCTACAATAACAAAAAGTATCGGATTTATATATCAGGATGAAGTATAGGGGAGGATCTGAGGAATACCGCTGAGAGCCTATCAGATGCCTACTACCGAATGACGAATGCCTTGCCCGAGCGGCATTTCAAACTGTGAAATCTAGCAACTTACGTGGAGTCTAAAGAGAGGTCTGGCAGGCTCCCTTTGTTTAATCCTGTAAAACAAGTCAGTTTCGGCTTACACAAACTCGACACTGATGTTTCTACCCTTCCACCCAGACATACCTGGTTGCTTCACTCAAACCGCATGGGCCGTTTCACAAAGTGCTCGAACAGTGAAGTTGGCTTGTTGGCTACCTCCTGATGGAGTTTATCTCTTTGTAAGGCAATAATTATCAACGGTCCAGAACCTGAGCAGTCCACTGTCTAGCTTCACTTGAAGCCCCTAGCGAGGTTTCTCTCCTTTCCTTGAAACACTGCAGCAGCTTAGCTATATGGTTTTTGCATCGGATTTATGATCTTTTGCCGCTGGGTAGAGCATTTTTGATAATAATCTCTGTGTACGCGTAATTGGCGGTAAGCATTAGGTGTGCTCTCCCGACCTGGCTGTGCTGAGGTGACACCGAGTCAGGGGCCCATGCTGGCGCCACTCTTGTTGATATAAGTCGATTGAATTGCCATGCTTCTAAGGAATCCGAACTTACTCGAAGATGCCAAGAACGTGTTCTAGTTCCCTGGGTGAGCAGGACGAAAACATTGGGAGGGGGGGTGAATAACAGGGAAAAGAAAGCGAGATAGGAGAGCCTAAAACAGCAACTCGCCGATGGAATTCTGCAATGAGAACAATTTTTGCGAAGTCTATTGTTCAGACCCTTAATTTACCGGGTGACGGCACCTTCTAGTGACTTCCTTGTCCGGGTTAGGAACAATACTCCACGTCGATGCAGTACAAGGACAATATGCCGTGGACAAAGTGGAGTAGGCTTCGTCCCAACTTGAAGGTATAACGTACTGAGTCCCTTCGTTTGTGGACAATTAATTAATATATCGAAGAAATACCGGTGTGCCAGCGCTTGCCGCGGAATATGCTCTCTTCCAGGGTTTTCTGCGAATATAGGAAATAATCAGCACCCCAAAGTCTGGGGCATGGAACATTAATGGAGAATTGTGTGCATTTCCTATGATTAGTGTGACGACAACAACAACAACAACCTGGAGATCGTCCACGTGTTGCATGCTGTGGGGTTCTTCCTATATTATGGGGCCTGTGTTGCGTGAGGGACTATTCCGTACCTGCTGGTAGGCTTCTTCGTTGTTTGCTTTCATAAACTGCATCCTCGGACGTAGCCGCTATGGGCGCCAGGTCTATCAAATTATTACATGGATTGGCAAGGACAGAACACCCCTTCTCTTCCTGAAAAATTAAACAAATACCTAAGAGTAGATGGCGATAAGACTTGGTTGCGTTAGACGACAGTCTGGTTGCGTAATTACCGTTGGACATTTGACTCGGGAGAATCTAGGATTTAGAAGCCCAGCAGTTCCTTTTTGTCACTCGGCCTCGCAAGTATCCTGCCTCTTCATTGTTTGCTTCAAATCTTTTTGCATTTTTCCTCCGAAAGATCAGCTGGAAATCCGATGATGCTGTATATGTGTGCTGTCAAACGCACCTGAGCTCATTGAGGAAATCGGAGTCGTGGTTGGTATCCATAGCCCTTATTGAGATAACAAATATAATCAGAGAAGGATGCTTTTACCTATTTGGATCTTTATCTATCTAGATTAATAGCTAGCACCTCCCGTTGGCTGCTTTGTTGAAGTAGATCATCGTAGGGTTGAC
Source organism: Aspergillus bombycis (assembly GCF_001792695.1). NCBI lineage: Eukaryota > Fungi > Ascomycota > Eurotiomycetes > Eurotiales > Aspergillaceae > Aspergillus > Aspergillus bombycis. The sequence goes on along the minus strand of NW_019170046.1, from coordinate 24,536 downwards.
CAACGACACCATGCATTTACCAACGCATCTGTTGAAGTACGCCGGAGAGCTATCTCACATATTTCTCCAAGCATCACCAACCAAGACTGGACATGCAGCCTGGGGTAGTCAGGGTAGCCGAAGAAACGGTCTGTTTCCAGACAATCCAATGCCGCTGAATCTGTTTGGCCTAGTTTGCCGTTACTAAGAACCAACCCGCGGCAAAGGCCGGAGGCCATCGGTGCTCTGTACACCGTCTAATGTCTTATACTTTAGTCTTCCGCCGGGCCCTTGCAGGAGTAGCCGACGAAGTGTCCTTCTAGATCCGAATCCATTTGCGAAGACCGTTAGTGTCGGAAGTATCAGATCCACGCGGCCATTTCCCGTTGATCGGACGTTTAAGGCAGGATGGCGGTGTACAGTTTTCTTAGAAGAAGCCGCCAGTCGGAAATTGGCCTGATGAGCTGGAGCTATTAAACGGTGAGTGGTAGCCGGGCATTGGGAGAAATCGTTTTACGGTTCAAAAAACGGACGTCGAAGCATTTGAATACTTACTTTACTAGAACCCTTGGGAAAGGAGTGAAGACACTTCAGCTTCTCAGACGATAGCGGGCTTCCTTATCTTCTCATATCTCTTAAGCAACTTCGAGCTAGTTGATAAACAACTCGTACTGATAATGTCGGCTACCTCATTTAACATGGCATGTCAGGACACCGACACCACTTTCAACTTATCTTTGAGATATAAGCAGTCGGAACCGTGTCTCAAGAGTATTATCGATATCACATTGAATGATTTCTCCGTTCAAGATCCACCTTCACCACCACCGTACCCACCTAACCCGCCACCGAGCCCTGCATGAGTCGGAGCCTTGTTTCTCGGACAAGAATAACATTCTTAAAATGAATTGACGCAGTGGGTGAGTTTCTAAAACGATTCTTTCATGGGCGGGGCTGGTCGTATCTCAGAAGACAGCTATCCATTGCAGATCTAATTACCCTAGCACTCGAAACGCTGACGATTGTGGTGTAGAGTACCAAAGAGTTTCAGAAAGCACCTGTACAACGATGATACCAGACAGTGTTTCATGAGAAAGAATGTATATGTGTTCCGGCGACAAACAAGGAAGTGGCGGGGCATACCTTGTGATATAAAAAGAGCCTTGCATTGAACAATGTACAACGCTGCCTGAAAAGCGGAACCGATAACTATAATTTAGAAGAAAAACAAGCCTGACCATATACCAAATTATAATTCACACAAGAGTCTTATCTACATCCATGTTAGATGCGCTGCGATAAGACGTCAGAAATCCTTCGAACATGGAAGACTGGGACACGACATTGAAAATCCAACACTGGCCCCCCTGAAACATTCCGTCTCTGTTTGTTGTTTACCCTTTCGTGCCTGCAATTTTTAGGTGGTCTACGTCCCCAAGCCCAGAACCATGGATGTCTGAAAATGAATACTCATGAAATTCACAAATCGGTTTGAATTGACCGGGATAAGATATAATGCATAGAAAACAGTTTTAGTGAAATAAGATCAGCTTAATAGGTATGACACAAGAAAATCACAGGAAAGCGAGAGCAAGGGCGCTGAGGACGCTCAGGCCCACCACAGTCCAACCAGACTTGATGACCTGCTGGTTGGTGATTCCCCTACCAAGATCCCAGACCAAGTGACGCACTCCGTTAAAGCAGTGGTAGGTGAATGGAAGAGCCATGACACCCTTGAGAAGGACCTTGGCAACAATGGGAAGGGCAGCGAAAGCAGCGGCCACGGAGGCCGACTCCAGATGCCAGCCAAGCAATGGCGAGGCGAGGTATGCAGTCGCGTAAAGATACAGAGAGCCAGAAAGGGCGAATCCAGTAATACGGTGAAAACTACTGCCGATCCAAGTGATCTGGGGACGGTAGATGGTGAGGTGAGGGGAAACGGGACGGTTCAGACGCTGTTGCGCAAGGATTTTGGTGGGATCAGAGGTGTTCGAGGTAGTGGCAGCTTGCCTGGTTGTCTAAATTAGCATCTATATACCATTGATGGTCGTACATATGCCTCGTCATCCGAACGCCTGGTAAAATCGGATACCCATGACGTAGCAATCCATGCGAAACCTCTACAGCAGAGACTGTCGCAAAGTGGCAGAGGTAAACCAAGAAAATACACTACTCACCTGGTCTGCATAAAACGTCCCATAGCAACAGCAGCGGGGGTTGCGGAGTTCATCAAAGACCAGCGCATGGCATAGGGCTGCTGGACGGCAACTGCAACAAGTTAGTGGTGCTCAATTTCAACATAGAGTCGTCAAAGGGGCACATACGCCGCCGCAGCGATTGCTGAGCAACCTTCTGAGAAATCATAATGTGTTTTAGGGACCCGTTCAACGGTGCAGAGCTGATAATCCAGACAAGTAGCCGTCGTCGTCGTCCAGGAAGAAAGACGCCTCGAACTCCCGACTCTCGTAACGCTTCGGAATCACGGGACGGACAACCTCGGGCTAGGTTCCAGTCACGGGACTAGCGGCTGTTTCGAAGAATCGGCGAATCAGAAGAGCTCGATTACTACCCGGAAGATTCTTCTTCCATTCCACCTCCGCTTACCGATTCCGGGTTTTCTCTCATGTGTGTGTTTTTTTCCCTCCTTCTTTCTTTCTTCTTTTCTTCTCCCAAGGGTCTCAGCACACGTTGTCTACCACAATTGTATGGGATGATGTTGACGTGCTAAGCAAAGCCTCACTGGTTTCGGCATTCTGTCGCGACCGCCGAGGTTTACAAGATCCTGAGAAGGAGTTCTGTCCCGTCGTTAATCGCCCATTCTTCTCTTTCCATGAGATGGACGGGTTTCATATCAGGGTTACATATCATCTTAAGTATATCAATGAGCAGGTCACTACAAAGTAAGCGCGTAGGACGGGCAAGTAATTCAAGTAACGTGTTAGGAAAACTCTACTAGACATTGTTCTCCGAAATGTGGCATGTCAGACCTGCATGAATTTGAGAATGTGTGCAGAGTATACTTCTGAAGGCAGCGATCACTGAAAATCTGTGGTCGCCAGTCCGAGACGTGCGAATACACCTCCGGTCTTGATACCACGTTGCCTGCTAGAGTTATATAACGCAGTCAGACAGCTTTACCTGTCAACACCGGCAATGGGGCGCTCGTCGGGGGCTTTGATGCGCAAGGGGGTTCCCCGTCTCTTGAAGCTAGGCAGAGGATTGGGCTCCACAATTCGCTAAATAAATGCCGGGGAGAAGTTATTCGACATCGGGCCGATTGACGGCTTATTTACTACCCGAGTGACGTATTAGGCTAATTAACAGAGAGGATGTGGAGGTGAGGAATGAGGGGAATTGGAGTTATCAAGCTTTCATTGTTCACTTGAGTGGGAGTATCTTCCACTCCTGCCATTTCTATATCGTCTCTTATCATAATCACCTTATACGATCCATCAAGCCCTCTACCTTTCCTGTATCGTCTTTCTGCCAACTATCATCAGTATAGATCGAACTATCAACATGGCTGCTCAAACAGGCTTGGATGTCCTTCGTACGAGAACTATTGTTGACTGTGATACCATGGATGCCGAAGGTACTTGCCCCACGTACGATGTAAAGGTTACTGAATGGCACGTATCGGATTTTGTATTGATGGTCCTTTAGTTGCTAGAACCCTAGGTCCATTTCAAGACTGTACTTCCAACCAAGCCATCGCTTACGGAGAACTTTCCAAACCCGAGCATAAGGAATTGATCATTTCCTCTGTTGCTGAGGCAAGGAATCTCCTTTCTCGGTTTCCGGGTCTTTCCTTGGAGGAGCTAGCTGTAGAGATAGCGGTATTCTATCATATGATTAAACTAGCGCCAATATTCCAGTAGGGCTAACGAAGGGTATAGATGGTGAGACTAGCTTGAGGATTGCCCCTCATATCAGTGGCCATGTCCATATCCAGACAAACCCTTACTATTCTTACTCGGTCGAGAAGACCACTGTCAACGCTCTTAGTAAGATATTGTCTACTTTTGCGACGACATATTTTCTCTAATGGGTTGGCGCTCGCTTGGTACCAGGAATTATCCAGCTCTTCCAGTATTTACAGCCAGGCTTCGAGCAGGCGCGCATCTGCATCAAGATCCCAAGTACATGGGAAGGTATGGTAGCTTGTCGGACCCTCGAACAAGCTGGAGTACGCACGCTCGCTACCACCCTCTTTACCCTAACGCAGGCGGTGCTCGCTGCGGAAGTTGGCTGCACATATGTTGCACCCTATGTCAATCAACTCAAGGTCCACTTCGAGCCAGGGTGAGTTGCAGCCCTGGGAAACCTTTCAAAAGCAAAGCAAAAGAATTTACCACTGACGCCCTCGCTCAGTTTCACGGATCCGAACAAGCTGCTACCTCTCTGTGTCGCTATCCAGAAGTACTACAAATCGGTCAATGCTAAAACACAGGTTCTACCAGCCAGTTTAACCTCGACGGATGAGATATTTGCGATGGCCGGTGTTGATCATATCACCATCGCACCGAATCTCTTGCAGCAGCTTTCGCGGCCAGATTCTGTGCCTCAGATAGAGTCTCTGTTCGACAGTGGAGCTCCTTTGGTGCTCCCTTCGTCGTCTGTGTCATTCGTCAATGATGAATCGGCGTATCGTCTTGCTTTCACTAGAGACCTCCATGGGGCAAGCGAGGAAAAGCTTACTCAGGTACGTGGATTGGGCTATCGACCTACAGGCCATTTAGATTAATTAACCGGCATATACAGGCTGTCAATATATTCTGTGATATGCAAGACAAGCTTGTCCAACTTGTGACGTCTGTGGTGTGAGGTGTACTATGGAGATGGCTTATCTAGCCGAATGAACGATCTATAACTACGAGTAAATGAAAACTAGCTAATGAATACTTTGGCATAACTTGCAGTCAATTATCACTATATATGATCTCTATGATCCTTGTAAACGTGAAGATTACACCGAAAATTTAAGATGTTGGTGGGTAGTAGATTAGAACCAATAGTATCTAGAATTATGATAGTATGGAGAAACAATATATAATTTTATACGCCTGAATCCCCATACATCCCCTAGCAGATTAGTCGCAAACGTAGCAGTTTCTATTACCTCTTTGTTACCCTCGAAGTAGACCCATAGCAAAACAAGTTCACTGTCAACAATTCAGTTTTATTCAACGCATGGTAAACAGTGAATGGTGTATTCATTGATTACCTCACTCGAAGGCCCGTGATCTACACGTGACATCCCGGATCATCGTTTCCCCTCATCATGCAACGATGAGGCTGGGGCTGGTCAAGTGCTCATCCAGCACTAGAGCAAAGTGCATATAACACCGCCTTGGCTCAAACGCCAGCAATTGATCCAACAAAGAACTCAGCCGATGCCCGAAACCAAACCACCACGCCCCCGTTTCCCCCATTGAACTAAAGGAACCACTACCCGCACTCTGCGGGGTACAGTCAACCTCCGGAACGACCCCAACTACCAGCAACCATGGACGTCCGAAAGAAGAAGAGAAAGGTGCTCTTAATGGGGAAGAGTGGCTCAGGAAAGTCCTCTATGAGATCAATTATTTTCAGCAACTACGTCGCCAAAGATGTCCGCCGGCTAGGCGCCACAATTGACGTGGAACACAGCCATGTCAAGTTCATGGGGAACCTGACCCTGAACCTATGGGACTGCGGAGGCCAAGACGCCTTCATGGAGACATATCTCGCCTCGCAACGGGGGAACATCTTCTCGGACGTCGCAGTCCTGATCTACGTCTTTGACATTGAGTCCCGCGAAGTAGAACGAGACCTCGACACATACCACGCTATCATCGGTGCCTTGAAAGAGTACAGCCCGAATGCCTACGTCTTCTGTCTCGTCCACAAGCTCGATCTCATCCAAGCTGAGCATCGCCAACGCATCTACGAAGAACGCTCCGCCCTCATCCGGAGCCGCTCGGACAATTTCTCCATCGACACCTTCGGCAGCAGCATCTGGGACCAATCCCTCTACAAGGCATGGGCCGGCATCGTCCACCGTCTCATCCCCAATCTCAGCGTCATCGAGCGCTTTCTGCACGCCTTTGCCAAGCGTATCGATGCCGAGGAAGTTATCCTCTTTGAGCGCTCGACTTTCCTAACCGTCACTTCCGTCGCCTCGGAAATAGGCGACCTCAACCCCATCTATGATCGCCACGAGCGACTCTCCAATATAATGAAGGCGTTCAAGCATTGCGCGGCCCGGAATACCCATACCACGCCCGCTTCGGCCGGATTCGTCGTCATGCATACCAAGACGCCCCAGTTCAATGTCTTTTTGGGTCGGTTCACCGATAACACATATATCTTCCTTGTCGTCCCGCCGGGTGAAGCAGCTTATAACTGCGCTGTACTGAATACAATGCTGGCCAGGGAGGGGTTCTCAAAAGCAGCAGCGATGGGTCACGGGGATGGATTCCCACTTCCTGCACCAGAATCCCCAGACGGTGAACTAGCCAACAATTCTCATACAAATGGCTAACTGTAGTATCACCCAACTAAACGAGAACAAAAAAAATAGTAAAAAAAAGAAAGAGAAGAAAGGCGACAGGGCAGAGGAAAGGAAGGCAAAAATTGGCAAAATATCGTCAAGCTCTTTATTGTGTTAGATACCCAAGCATGAACATGTCACATTATTCCTATTACCTTTACTACTGCTAGCTAAAGGTTGAAATTGAGGTAGGAGTTTGTTTAATAGGTCCTTGGTCCACGGTACCTTCCAGACATGCCCCTTCTTTCCTCTTTCGGAAAGGAGCCAGGGCGTGATGCTTATTTTACCTTTCCACTTTACCAGTGTACTGGAAAACTTAGCGCACTTGACGTTAGTGTTGAGGCGTAAGGCTTTCAGATAAGGTTAAAGTATCCATGGCTAGCATGAGCTTCTAGCTCCGGCCTATAATGAATTTCATTATACTACACTATTGTCTGTAGACTGACTAGTCTACTACCCCCAAAATCATCGCCTGCTAGGCGATTCCACCTCTAAGATCCAAAAAAGTCAATTATGCTTGGATTGACATGTTATAACAAGGCCACACAGACTAAAAGGCCGCATCGCTTCCTTGAATATCAGAATGCGCGTAATATTAGATAACGGGTGGCGTCAGATCACAGCTCGCAGGCAGTACGTAAATCTGTCGCCAATCCCAAGGTCGTCAGTGCTTTTAGAGACAACCCCTCCCAAAAAGAAATGTACAAGAATGTATCATCATCCCAAATAGTAGCTCTACAGCAGAAGATATAGCTCCTTTCGCAAATATGTCGATGGAGTGAGGTGGAAAGAACGGAAGACATAAGTATCTGGTCATTAAAAGGTCGTAAGGACTTCCGCCACCCATCAACAGGCATAGCTGGCGGAGTCAGGTATCACGAATCGACAGGGTATGCTAAACATTAGAAAACAGTACCATCGGAGCGTATCATAATCGGTGGTTCCTTAGTGTTTGGCCTCGATACCTCGGCAATCTCCCGGCCGCCCTAAGAATCCATCAGCAAAGTGCAATAGGGCTGGAAAATAACGAATAAGACTTACCTTCCATGATCCAGCTTCGAGCATCTGTGCAAGGGTTAACTGGTCCTCTCCAACCAACCCTAGCTGAGAGTTGACCGCCACGAGTAGCTCGTCCAAAAACCCAACTGTTACGGCGCGCCATTCCACGACTACATCATCGTCGGTGGAGAAAAGAGGAACAACTTCCACATTTGGTTGACCCTTGATCTGCGCATTCTCTTTATATGCAGCAATGCCCCGTTGAGCATCAGCTTCCTTGAGAGTCAACAAACCCATATCGATCAAGAGGCCGCCATTGCGATACTCGGGAAGACCTGTTAGGAGCTCGCTGCCGGCAAAGTGAATCTTCATCAGTTTCGACATCGGAACCATGATAGAATAGCACAACCACTGCGTGAGTTTGTGGAATGGGACAATAGTCTCCCAAGGTTGCGCGGGAGGGGACGGGGGCAAGTCAGAGCATGGCCAAGCATCTCCGATTGACAGGCCATCGATCTGTGTTCTGGAAGGCGGCCAGATTGGCGTCAACCCGTCCATAAGGACGGACCATAGCGTTGTAATAGGAATGATAGGGACCGACGAAGCTTGTGTCGAGGGGTGTGAGAGAAGATAGTCTGAAGGAGACTTTCGTTAGCAGGCCACCCCATCAAGCATGCCAGACAGTTGGTCACTTACCAAGCATGTTTCCTGGCCTAGCATCCACCCCAAAGAAATCTTGATTGTTCAATGCCTCTGAAAGTCGAATCAAGAGTCCCGCACGACCTTCGATACCTGCCAATGGGTTGTTCTCTGAGTGTTGCACGCCCTTGGCCAGCAGTTCTACCGTAATCTTCTTCAAGCCGGCGCCATCCACCTGACATGGCTCGGTAGGATCACTACTGAAAAGTCCGCTCTTGAACATCTCAAGTGTAGCAACAGCCAGCCCCTCGCTCCGCGAGAAGAACTTGCCAGACTCCTTCGATTTGTAAGACCATCTAGTTCCAGCACCAGCGTCCAGAAGGACGGAAACTACAAAGAGGTCGATTAATCGTCGAGTTCGTTCTTGCGCATCGATTGTGCTAGGCCAGGACTGCAGCAGCTGATTGATGCGGGGTCGGCCACCAATATCGAAGTGCTGCCAGCGACCATGGGGAGGAATCGAATCATAGTCTGGAGCATAATCTCTCTTCACGTGCAGTGAAGACAGTTAGTCAAATCGAGAATATCACATTATGGTCAGAGAAGGGGAGGGGGCGGCTATGTATAGTTAGGTTACTCACCTTAATGATGGACACAATGTAGGACGCGGTGGCTTCGAACTTGCTCATATCAACATCGAAATGGTTAAGCTTGTTTCTTTTCGCCTTCCCAAAGACGAATCTAGAACGCTCTCGAACAGCATGTATGCTTCGCAGGTAGGCTGCAGGGTCCAAGGCTGGGTCGGGCGGTTTGGCAATCGAAATTTCCGGGATGGAAGCTGGTAAGCCACTGCCACTTCCCTTGAAACCGGGAGATTTCAATGAGGCATTGGATGTACGAGCGCTGTTAGCCGACACAAAGGATTCTTGTTCATCCCTCTCGGTATGGATCGAGTTTTTGGAGTCCTTGCGCTTGAAAAGACCCATGATGAAGCGGGGATTTCGTGTGAAGGGGGGCACGACGCAGGGAGGGTCCAGAAAGTGGCGAGGAGAGAGAAAGGAAGAATGGCCTTTGGGTGACACTGAGCAAGGGTGGTGCGAGAGAGGTTGAGAGGGGAAGCGAACAGGAGTTACACCAGTAGGTGATTCACGACTACTGGGAACCGGGAGAGAACCGGACAAAGAAGGTCACCCAGAAAGGGAAAACGCATAAAACAGAGGAATAATGATCTGCGATGGCTTCGGGAAGGTTGGAAAGAAGAGAAGAACTGCCGATTTGGACTTGTGTTGAGCTCGTTTAGGTTTTGTTAATGATTTTTTTTTGGTTGCTGGAATTTTTTTTTTTCTTTTTCTTTTTTTTGAATTTGGAGTAATTTTCTCACGGGTATAAAAAAGGCCAAGTAGGACTAAACAACAAGCACAAGAATAAAATACGGGGCGGGTCGGCAGGCGAGATGAGTTAGGAAAGGTTAGAGCAATAGGGACCCAAATTTCCAGGACATTATTGGAACGAAAAGGAGGTTGTCCAGGACGTACTATGTATAACTTTCAGTCTAGTCGAGCCTCGGAGTCGGAAGGTGGGGAGCTTTGGAGCGCGCTTCCAGTCTGGCAGATGGTCGCACTAGCACGGCCGATTTAGCGTTGATATGTATAAGACTATTGTACTTGTTACCATGGTCGGTCTTTAATCTAATTAATTAGTTGGTGGTTTAGTGAGGAAGTTTAGGAAGTTTAGGGGCAGAAAACAATCATCGTCAAGAAAATTTCCCTTTTGCCCCGCAGGCCACAGGGCCGAAGTTCTTATTACTATTTACCTAAATTGACTAACACCCTGCCTGTACCGTGTTCAGTCGGTTCGCTGCTCACGGCATACTGAATCCAGTAAGAGCTCCTGTTAGCCCTGAGGATGGAATTTAGCCTGATTCAATCGGTGCAATACTGCGTAGAACCTACATGGATAATATCTTAAGCAGTGATGTATGTACCGTACATACCCACATACCTATGTAGAAGTACTATCCTGGCAGTAGTAGTAGTATGGTAAGAAAACATAAATTACCATCCCACAATACATCGAATACATTCATTACCTTGCATTGGGTACCGATGATTGGCTGGCGTTTTTATTTTTCTGGGTCTAATTATTACTATTACTATTATTGATGGAATGTTATTATTAATATGGAGTCCCCCTCCCGGGGCCGAGATCGATGTCCCAAAGAAATGTTTAAGAAAAATTTAGAAATACTAAGAAAAAATGAGGAGAGTGTGGGAAAAAAAAAGGAGAGCCCCTCATACTTAGATGGGAGCACGGACAGTGTACCAAACTCGCGCACAGAGCCATTTCGGGTCCTTCGCCATTCCCAAGCATGCGGATCTAGATTCCTCGCCAGGCCATGTCCGCACCGTCATTTATATTAAAAACCACATATTTGTCCGGAGGAGAGCAATGATCCCACCTCCCCCTCTTCGATTCCTAAACGGCTGTGGATCAGCTAATACTGTCTACGATCACCTAATCTCGGACTGGTTCTCGAGCCAAAAGAACCATTCCCCTCATTTGGCCCCCTGTCCATTTTACGATAGGTTATCGTCTGCAAGGCACCAGGAACTACCCGAACACACGTACTCTCTCTATTGGCCCCTGCTTTTCAGATAGATATTGTAATAATATCTGTATGGTATGTCTGATATTGTATTTAAAGCAGTAGTCCGGAGTCCACTCATCTTCCACCGGGCGTTGGTGTGTAGGTACAGGATAGCATATCCACTATACTTGCGGGTCACGGCACTCGTCTTTCACATGACAATGAATGAACCTAGCAAAGCTATTATGATCAGACAATGAGGACAATTCCACGACTTCCAAAGAACTTGATCAAGTACCGATGTCTGGATCGACCATGATCGAAATGTCTCTGGTACTGTACTACACATTCCCATGTGTGACCAGGTATTGATTTGGTACCTTCTAGTTTGAGTCCTTGGCACAAAACCCTGCTACAACTGTTCTCCATACAACGTACTCTTAGTCATCTTTTCTCCATGGATGCCCTAACTAACAAAATTTTTAAAAAGTTAGATATATTCTAGGAACTTCGGATACTGTTGGGTAACTTGGGTTCTCATAGGAAGCATCCACCGCAGCCCAAGCAAATACTGTTCCGTGCAGCAGCCCCACCGTAAGCGAGTATTGTATGATTGCTTTCTAGTTCCCATAGATACTGGGACTTGCTGCCTTGTCAGAAATTTGACTCCATACTGCATCAACCTCCCGGACAAGCATATGTGGGGATTTACTCCAGTGCTACTCAATGACTCAGACAGTGTCGCCACCCATTGATTACAAGATGCCTGTTACATCTGTTCATGAAGCTCTGGGACCGAGATGAGTACTAAGGTATACCAGAATACCATTATCCTACCCCTCATTTAGGGTTAGCTAGCATCTCATATTAGACGTCAGCAACACCAGGCAACGCTAATGCGATGACATGGTCCCCCGGCCATACTGCCGGTTTTACGATTTAACTTTCCTTTCTAGCCCCAAGAGGGACACGTCGGGAGTTACCTTGAGTTTTAAACTCTCTCCTGTAACTTACTTTCCGCGCCCGCGGCTCAGTTTCCCCGAAACTCCGCCGTCAGCGTTAGTACATAATAGCGGGGACGCCGAAGGTGTCCTCAGTTTGATCTAGATAGTCCCGGATACTACCTTGCTACTGATATACATATCCCAGGACCTGCCATTCTTACATGCAGTAGTAGTATATTCTATACCGGGTACTAGTGGCGTGATTATCTACTCGAAGGAAGGAGGGGGGGGGGGCCGAAAAGTGTTCCTCCATGTAAAAAGCAATATGCGAACTGCTAAGTTCGAGTAGCCATGCTTTGCATCAAAGGATTTTGGATGCATCAACTCTATGGATGAATCTTGACAGGTGCAGATAGAGTATATGCATGACCTCAGAAAACTTAACCTGCTTGCCAATTGGGGAAGTCGGTAGGTGTTAGTATTGGCAGGGTTCCAGGGATACCAAGAACCCAAAAAAATAAAATATCGAAGAAATCTCGGAGAATACTTCCCGGACACAACCCTTTCTAGCTTCCCGATACATGTCACAGATTGAGTGCGGAGGAACCGTAGCAAGCCGGGTACTCCGTGATCCTTCCAGGCTGTATTGAATCATTGATCCAGTTGGCAAATTACCTGGTAATCCTGGGCCAACCGTTATTAGTCACGTGACGTGCACATGACATACTGGCTTTGATTGGTTGGGCCTGTCTTCAGACAACCATGACAGGAGAGCCTAAGGCGGACTGTTAATCTATCTGTTACACATACCTACCCCGTACTAGGTATGCACTTCGCTTTTCCACCGTCTAATCTACAATCTTTCTATTGGTCGGGTCTGAGTCGTTCTCATAGCTTGTTGGGTCCGTATCGGGTACCAAGCATATTCACAGTATAGCGCGTACATATGGTTCATTACCTTGCTTGGCTTGTTGATCTCGCTGGTTGCTCGCTCATTTTTAAGCCTTGGAGTTCTCTATATCTATCCTACTACCGTGCAGTTTGTCGAGTGTCTTCAGGTACTAATCGGCGAGGCGCAATCACTTCAGCTGAGACGGCCCCTTCACTTAAGCCTCCCTGCGGATGTGTTCCTAGCCGAGTAACTCTTTCAGGTCGATTCCGAACAAAAGACAACGGTAGACTGGATAATCCTAAGAGAGTTGTTATACTTTTATCACGCATGTTTCCTCATATTGGACAATAAACTACAAGTGTAGTTATGGTTGTGTCTTTTTCGCGCTCTAATGAGGATGTGGATCGACACGACATGAAAGCAACTTTGGATAGTATTCGGAGATTTCGTCTTGCCCTGCGATATTAAACATGCCAGTCGTGGTGTGGAGTCATGTATCATGCATGTCAATATATAGTGTTGGAGTGGTGTGCATTGTGTCTATTTTATCGATCTGCGCACGGCCTCTTTTGAGACCAAACTTGCATGGTGTGCAGCCTGTTGCGTATAAAGGCAAGGCTGAATCCTTTCGTACGCAGGTCCAAGACTTGCGAATGGATTCAAGACCGGCCTGATGAATAAGCTAGTAATATGCTATATGGACAGAGACCTAGAAGCAGGGGTCTTTGGATGACTCAAGACATTTGGCAAGCATCTCGAGATTGACTTCATCATCCCATGAAGTTACCCTTGCAACGAGGGTTTCATAAAGAGCCATAATGATTATCTTATATTGAATGCTTCTGGATTGTTATTCACCAAAGGAACTCCTTTAAGCTGATGAGACCCTCATCATCTAACAAACTCGCTCATGGTGTGAGCTCCGCTAAGAGCAGATGACACACAGGTTGTCTCGAATCCCGATGGCTGTATTATGGATGACCCTGAAAGCCAGAAAGCAGTTTCGGCATATAATTCAGTTTGAATACCATCTAAGTAGTATTTACTGCAATAAGAGAGTATTGATGGTTTGTGGCAATATCGTTGTGCTTCGTCGATTAGAGATAATCCCCAACCTTACAATTCCACCATCATGTTGCTTGTCAGGGGTGAGCTTATTCTAAGACGAAGAGGCAAATAACATTCCAGCCTTTGGGAATATAGCACAATAAACTTAGGCCAGCATTGTGAGTTACACATGATACAAAAGGAAGGAGAAAGCAGTTGATGCGACCAAGTTTCCCAACACTTTATCAACTTTCAGTCGTACTTATCCACTGCTTTGGATATACTCAATGATTATGTCTGTAGAGCAGCTTGCTATGTCGATATCACATATAGCTTAAATTAAGAAAGCACTTCATTACAACTGCTGCATGGACGGTTTTTCAAGCCACAACCTACTAATTGAGCACAGTCTGGTTACTCACATGATTCTTAAGATATTGTCAGTCAATTTGCAGCTTTACGGGGTAAAACATTGCAGTGTGCGTAAATTTCCTCGCGAAGGATCAAAATACCCCAACGACCTACTGTGTTCTGATGGAGAACGTGCCGGCACAACCTTCGCATTTGCAGTGTGCTAACAGATTAGTACTCCGTACCTCCCTCGCAATTCTCGCAACGACGACTTAACTGGACTGTCTGAGCCTTTATGAAGCAACTAAAAGTTGGGTTCAGCAAAGCGAATAGCCCACCAGCTGCTAGCTCTACAATACAGAGTAGAAGTGGTCATAAGTGGAGATTCTTCGACGCAATTCGGGCATAACAAAGGGCTAGCTTTGTCTCTGGTACTACTATGTGCTACATGCTCCACTCATAGCCTCTCCATATGCTGCGCCTTCGCGTCCCTAAATATATTCGGAGTGGCAAAATATATTAATGGGAATACAGCTAGTTTGTTCGTCTGGTAAAAGGTTGTGGAACAAAGCAAGCCCGACGGGTCCAGAGGTTACTCTATTTGGCAGCACGTGCCACTTAGTCATGTTCGAATGACATCAGCCACACCCCACTAGCTGCTCAGCCACAATGACGGCCGCGGCCCTCAATCTCCAGGGGAAGTTAACACCGTCTCGGAACATTTACTGTAATGCAGTGTGCCAAGTGGTCAGTTCTTGATTAATACTTGCTTTGTGAATATATCCGGGGCTCTATACACCAGAAGTTCTATTACACGAACAGGATCAGCTCACTCGATCGTTGATGGTGAGGCTAGACCATGGAACCACTTAACTCCCACGACCTCTATCCTAATTCAGTCCTCCCAGACACCTCCCTATTCATACTAACTTGACCATCACCATGGACGATCTGAGCGGTCTGAACTGGAATTCCACTTCATCTAATGACCCCCGTAAACCTCCACCTATGAGCTCCGGCCTATTGTTTCCGAATGTGAGGCGCAATGACACCTCCGGCCGATCTACTCCTCTTTCTGCCTCCTCCGGGGCTTCAAACCCGCCCGCCAAATCTGCGACACCAGACAAGGACAGCTTCGCGAATCTAGTTTCTTTCAATTCATCTAACGCAAATAAGAATTTGTCCCTTATCGAACAGCAGAAGAGACTACAAGAAGAGAGAGCTAAGAAAGAGGCGGAAAACCGATCTCGGTTCGAAACACAGTATGGGGCGCAAAATGTTCAATTCTGGGATCACCTTGAGAAAGGTGGCAACAAACCTGCCGCAATTGGCATGACCTCTACTCCGCAAAAAGTGCAGCCCGCTGATGAAGATGATCTCCTTGCCGCTTTTGACGCTTCGGCACCTGTTGATGCATCGACTCACTTCCCCGTACCTAGTCCAAGCCCGTCGCCACGGATAGACGTCAGGCCATCACAGCCCATCCCCAATGGATCCTCTCCGGCGCCACATGCCTCTGGAATGTCGTTTATGGATGATGATGATGATCCTTTCGGTCTTAACCAGTTGAAACCTAAATCAAATCCTCCGCCACAACAACCTACACAGACTGACGATGATGATTTCCTGGGCTTGCTGGGTAAGCCCGTTTCTGAAGTCCGCCAACCGGAACCACCAGCGAAACCTCCTACCCCAGAGCGCGCAGACCCTACCCCATCTCCTAAGCCGTCAAATGGGACTGACCGAGCAATTGCGGAGCTTGTTGATATGGGATTCCCTGCAGATAAAGCTAGTCAAGCTCTACGCATGACGTCATCTGGAACTGACGTTCAAGCTGCGGTCTCATTGCTCCTCACGCAGGCACATGAAGATGCTCGACAAAAGTCTAGGAACAGACCGACGGCTCAAGAACGCTATCCAAGCCATGAGAGCCGGAGTAGAGATCGGGCTGAGAGGTCGGATCGCGATATGCCATCGTGGATGCAGCAGGAGCGAAGCCATTCTTCAAGGCGCCGCGAGGATAATCGGTCGCCTTCGACAGCAGACAAGGATCCGTCGCAGATTGCCGCTGCCTTCGGCAATAACTTGTTGAAGACAGCAAACTCACTGTGGAAGACTGGTAGCAAAAAAGTTCAACAAGTCGTTAATGACTTGAACACAGATCAAGATTCGAACCAGCCCCGGTGGTTGAGAGATCCGTCTGCCCGCGAGGAGCCCTTGCCTAGGGAGCACCGGCGCACTCCAGATCAGCCTCAGAAACAGCCAGCTGGCTTCACTGACGAAGCTCTTCTCCTTGAATCCGGTGTAGATCCCCGTGCCGCACGCAAGCCGACAAGGTCCAACGAAGGACCCCCACCTCGCGCCATTAGCAATAACCATCGAAGCCAGCCTTCTCCAGTTGGTGATAGAAATATGCAGCAGCCTGCCTTTATGCGACAACAGCAGCCAAGCCAGACGAAGGACCCCAGAGCCCGATTGACTAAATCTGCAGTAGAAGAGCAGTCAGCACAAGCATATGTTAGCCCAGCGAGAAGAAAGCGGCCAACCGCACAATCTCCAGCCCCTGCACAGAATGTTGACTTATTTGATTCTCCAGCACCACAGCCTGCTGAGCGTCCTAGACCATCACCCTCGCCGGCTCAGCCCACGCGGCCAGCTGTTACATCTAAGCCTCTGCCCGCACGGCCAAAAGCTCCGCCCCGAATCATTCCTCAAGTGTCTCAGGAAGCTCTTGCATCCACGCATCGTCATCGGACAAAGGCGGCTGAAGCTTATAAGAGAGGTGACTATGCAGCTGCTCAAGAGGCCTTCTCCGCAGCTCTGTCGATGCTACCCGACAAGTATCCCCTTGCTATCATCATCCGGAGCAATCGTGCCATGACAGCACTGAAAGTTGGTGAGCCTAAGGTAGCAATTAGCGATGCAGACACAATCCTGGATGTGATTGGCCCTTCGAAAGGAGAGGCCGAGAGCATCGAAGTCGGAAACGGCGAACCCAGTAAACCGATGAGGGACTTTTTCGGCAAAGCCTTGATGCGCAAAGCCGAGGCCCTAGAGCAATTAGAGCGATGGGCAGATGCTGCACAGGCGTGGAAACAGGCGGTTGAGAACGGCCACGGTGGCAGCACCAGTATCCAAGGCCGCAACCGATGTGAGAAAGCTGCCGGCATTAGCAAGCCTGTTTCGAAACCTTCAGCCCCTGCTAGGCGGCCGCCGGCTCCTGCACCTAAGAAATCTGCATTGGATGACCTGCAAGGTGGCAGTTCCTCATCTGCGAATTCTGCCGCTGTTAGTCGGTTGCGAGAAGCCAACAAAGCCGCTGAGCGTGCCGATGAAGAGAAATTCGCTCTTACAGAAAGTGTGGATGCTCGACTAGCTGCCTGGAAGAACGGTAAACAGGACAATCTACGAGCGCTCTTGGGCAGTCTGGACACTGTTCTGTGGCCGGAGGCTGGATGGAAAAAGATCAACATGTCAGAACTGATTATGCCGAACAAGGTCAAGGTGCAGTATATGAAGGGGATTGCAAAGGTCCATCCAGACAAGGTACGTCTGCTTCTCAAGAATTCCACATCACAGCAGCTAATGATTTGATGCAGATTTCTACCAACGCTACGACGGAACAGCGAATGATCGCTGGTGCAGTGTTTGGCACGCTCAATGAAGCATGGGATAAATTCAAGGCGGAGAATAATCTATAAGAATCAACCTCGCATCTACTGTTCTAGCTGACTAGAACAATGCTCTACTTTTAACGCAATACCCACCATTATCCGGATTTCTGCTCTTTTATTCCTACGCCATGAAATGGAGCTGCTTTGGGCTGGTCATAGATCCATATTGTACATATACATCTTCAAGTTTACACTTGTCATGAAATCAAGGCTTTTGCTTCTCTCTTTCTGACCAGGGCCATCTGTGTATATTCTTAGGAGACCCTCTGTCCATCATTAGTATTCTTTGTTGACCTGTCAGATATGACTGCAAGTCTGGTTCTGACCCATGATTGGCATGGAATATCAGCGAAGTAACGATACTCAAGACAGAACATAATACAGCATCCAAAAGCATGACTCCAGTGAGATGTGCCTGATACCCCTCTATTCCTTTTGAGACTCTGTTTCTGGTTGCCTTTGCTCCTTCTTTTGCAGGTCGCGTTGCTCCTTTGATTCCCTCTTCAGTTGCTTCTTACTCTTTTGTGGTCCCTGCGGTTCCTGCACCCGGTTTGAAGGCCATTTCTCTCGACAGCGCTTTTCATCCTCCTCCGTCCATTCCCGAGGCAAAACAGCAAAGACTAGGTAGGATGTGTGGTTTTTGAGGTCTAGTTCTGACCGGGTCATCACACGACCTTGTTTATATACTGGGACCTCAGATACTTGCTGGCGAGCAGGCGTATCGGTCTCAGTTTTGCTGGTAGAATCGCCGTCCTTTGCTTCGTTTCCAGCTTTAGGGGCAGGGGTACTGTCGCCGTCACTTTGATTCTGAGTCGCACGGAACACTTGGGCGCGTTCCTCAAGGGAGCGCGTTCTTTCGACTGCTTCGTCGACGGATTTTGGGAAGACGACTGTTCCGCGGATATTTTCGTAGTCTAATCCAACTCGTTCTCGTTTGACCTCGATTCTGCGGTTGTTGACTTCCACCATTTCGATTCCCAACCATCCCAATTGGCGGAGTGTGCTGATAGTGCGCTGTACCTGTTCAAGACAGGGAGAGAATGTACATATATACACCGGTGATGTAGGGTCAAGCGGTGACTCCGCGCCCTCGGGCGGGTTGCGAACGAGATGCTTAAGAGCTAACCAAGGAGCAGGCAAATCAAGAAAGATCGCATTTGCCTTCGGAGATTTGCCCGTCTTTGGGTCCCCGAGGAGGAAGCCATCCTCATAAACATCACGGTGTGTTACCTCCACAAGTCCATCGAGGCCATGCTCGTTCACCTCCACGCGAACCTTCTCTGCCCGCTGCGCGTGGAATTCAAAGCTGCAAACCTTGCCAAGCCTTCTCTTTTTCGTCGGTTGATCATCTGAAGGATATCCATTGAATACTGCCCGCACAGACGCATGTGTGAAAGAGCCACTTCCCGCTCCTGCCTCAATTACGGTGCTTCCGGGACGCGCGCGTAACCGATGGAGGATGTAGCTATAATCTGGTGTGTAAACGACTTGAGTACGATGCGGAAGCGATGCGGTCCACAGTTCTGGCGTAGGGTAAAGGAGGTGAAGGAAACCGCTGGAGGCTGCTACTGGGGTCTGCGGAGAAGGCTTATCTTCTTCGGCCTGGGTGGACGAATCCAGCTCGTCCGCTTTCCGCTTCAATTTCTTGGACTGCGTGCGGCCCCGGGATCCCGTGTCTACCTTGGATGCGATGATTTGTGAACCCCATGGTTGATCGCAAAGGGTGCTATGCGGGAATGAGCCGAAGCGGGTGTTGGTGACTTTTCCTTCCTTATACCCTGCGTTCTTTTCGTCATGGAGTTGGAGAATCGTCGGGATCGTCTGATCTCTGCGGAGTTGAAGAAGAGCAAGGCCGTCGAGTTGCGACTGAGCGCCGGGGGTTAGGAAGGGGGAAGGCATTGCGACTGCGTGTGGTGTTGCCGCTTTCAATATCCTTTCGCAATCGCAAAATCTCGGACGAGCTCAAAAGCTTCTATCATTCTGGGGCAGTCACCGATCTAGACCCGACTGGGATGATGATTAGGGCTCAGGGCTAGGGGATTAGGGCGATGCTCCCACCGCATTGAAAATCCAGCGTGTTATTGGTTGACAACCTCTGGCACATCCATTGAATGCTTGACTTAGGTTGGTTGTCAAGGTGGCCTCCAGGTAGTGACCCCTCCCGTAGTTTGGATTATTTGTCCCTCTTTTGTAGCTCCGTTCCTGATGCCCCTCACCTCTCACCGACTCCCTCGCCTGGCCTCCCATTTCCTCACTAATCGGTCGAAACAACGATTGTCGCTCTTTTACCCCGTGGTCCTTCTCTCCAGATCCAGATCTATGGCCACCGCGCGCCAACAACCGCAATGGCAACAGCCACCCCTCCACCCTGAGGCCGAAAAGAGCCTACCTCCTCTGAAAGTTTGGAACTCGTTAACGCGCTCGAAAAACCCTTTTATTCCCATCGATAAGGAAGGCAAGAAAGTTTCTTGGTATGCGTGCGGACCGACTGTCTACGACGACGCCCATTTGGGCCACGCTAGAAACTATGTTAGCACCGATATCATTCGGCGTATCATGCGTGACTACTTCAAGTTTGACGTGAATTTTGTCATGAATATCACAGACGTTGACGACAAGGTACGCTATGAACCTTGCCCTTCGCGCGTCGGGCTGCCTTTGCGACTTGGCCGAACATGACGCTAATGAGTCACAGATTATCCTTAGAGCCCGACAGCAACACTTATTCACGGAGTTCGCCTCTGAGCACCCTACGATCGAAGTCGAAGTGTTAGACATTGCTAAAAAAGCATACACTGCATACCTCAAGAAGAACCTACCGTTGCTGAGCCCAGATCTGCCTGCGTCTCAATATAAGGATGAAGTAGAGAAGACCTACGCCGCTGTGCTAAATGGAGGGCCCCTTCCGGGTAACGAAAAGGCCGGCGACGATGAAGCAAAGGCCAAAATGCACATCAAGACTGTTGCATCGGCAGCAAAGGTGATTGCAGAGGCGGAACGCTCGGCCGAGCAGCCCAAGGGCTTCGCGGAGAAGTTCTACACGGAGGCTCAAGATCTCCTTTTACCGTACCTAGACTCATTGAAAGGAGCCTCGATCAATGCAGACGACCATGGTATATTCACCAAGTTGACTAAGAGATATGAGGAGCGGTTCATGAAGGATATGCGGGATCTGAACGTCCTTGATCCCACCGAAATCACTCGAGTAACTGAGTATGGTGCAGAGATTGCTGATTTCGTGGAAAAAATCGTGAAGAATAACTTTGGCTACGTTACGGACGATGGCTCTGTTTACTTTGATATTAACGCCTTCGAGGCTGCTGGCCACCCGTACGCCCGGCTGGAACCCTGGAACCGTTCGGATAGCAAGCTGTTGGCTGAAGGAGAAGGCTCGTTGACAAAGAAAGCGACAGACAAGCGATCTGCGTCGGATTTCGCCCTTTGGAAGGCCTCGAAGCCTGGTGAGCCCAGCTGGGCAAGCTCCTGGGGTCGGGGCAGACCCGGATGGCACATTGAATGTTCTGCCATGGCTTCCGCACGGTTGGGCAAGCAGATGGACATCCATTCGGGTGGTGTCGACCTTGCTTTCCCTCACCATGACAACGAACTTGCGCAAAGCGAGGCTTACTGGGCAGACAGCCATAGCCATTCACATGACGACCAGTGGGTTAACTATTTCTTCCATATGGGACACCTGTCCATCCAAGGCTCTAAGATGTCTAAGTCTCTTAAGAATTTCACCACTATCCGCGAGGCTTTAGAAAGGAAGGAGTGGACCCCACGGAGCTTAAGAATTGTGTTCCTGCTGGGTGGCTGGAAGGATGGTGTTGAAATCACCGATGACCTTGTCAGCGCTGGTAGTTCGTGGGAGGAGAAGGTGAACAATTTTTTCATCAAGATGAAGGACACCACTGCCATGCAAGGTTCTGGCGCGGATGATACTCTTGCCACTGCTTTGGTGGATGCCCAGAAGACTGTCTATGAGCACCTGTGCGACTCGTTCAACACCCCGGGAGCCATGTATGCCATCTCCGAGCTTATCACGAAATACAATAGCACCGACAAGTCGACTGTGAACCCCAAGGACGTTGATTCTGTGGCCCGGTGGATAACCTCCATGGTCAATATCTTCGGTCTTAACGGTAACACTGCTGCCGACAGCCAAGAAATTGGATGGTCTGGCATTGACGTCCCGGAAGAGGCCAAGCCTTTCCTTCACCCACTGTCCTCCATGCGTGACTCTCTGCGACAAGCCGCACGGGCGAAGGAAGGAGTTAACGCCAAGACCATTGCTGAGATCGTCGAGCGTGAAGCTCTGCCTGAGGAAGAAGTCACAGAGTCCACGAAACCTTATGCTGACGTCTTGAGCAATTTCCGCAACAAACTGTCGTCACTTGAGGAATCGAATAACATTAGCAAGGAGGTTTTGGCACTCTGCGATCGTGTTCGCGATATCGATTTGTTCGAAGTCGGTGTGTATCTTGAAGACCGAGACAACTTGCCTGCACTCGTTCGCCCGGTGACTCGCGAGTTGATCCAGGCTCGGGAAGAGAAGGCCAAGCGGGCGCAGCAAAAGCAGCTAGAAAAGGAGAAGAAGGAGAAGGAGGCCTTGGAAAGGCTGCAGAAGGGTAAGCTCAGCCACCTGGAGATGTTCCGGACAAACGAGTATAGTGCGTGGGATGATGGGGGCCTCCCCACCCGCGATGCGGCCGGCGAGGAGATCGCTAAGAGCCGGGCTAAGAAGCTTCGGAAAGACTGGGAGAGGCAGAAGAAGTTGCACGAGCAGTGGCTGGCTAGCCAAATGGGAGCAAAATAAAAGGGGGTTAGGGTATGTTTGCTGATTTGTGGTTACATTCACTTATACCTATATGCATTGATGGCGTTCTAATTCCTCCAGCCATAAGGAATTTATATACATATTTTCGGGGTTACACCGTATCCACTTGAGGTTATAGATATGGTATACCTAGTAGTAGATACAAGCACTTGTTCATAGTACATTTTCTCTGTGGCTCTAGTCATGGGACTGTGGCGAAGGGAATCATGTGCTACACTTCATAAAGTCACCGCGTATCACATGCGGGGATAGCATTTGCAACAACATTGAACATGCAATGGGAACCAATGGCAAGGATCACCCCATTTTATGCAAACATACTGCCATGTCATCGGTCACTAAGGATAATTTCCCCAGCTGTCAGCTTGCGACACGCCCCCGCATTCTTGTTCTTCCCCAGGAACCGTCCTGAATAGTAATCTCGCCGACCCGACCGTCGGTCGGCCACGAACCTCGGTAACTCTTCCCCACGGCAGAATCTCCGCGGGTACAAAGAAGTCGCATTCCTTTGCTGATCCGAAGACCACTCTTTTAATAGCCTGTTGTTCGTGATACCCTTTCACTGATAGATCATATATTTTCTGTGTATATCAACCATTAGAGCTACCGTCGAGTCGGTCGCTATTTAGAAGTACATACACTCAATCTCGGTCGCATAAGGTTAGAACAAGAACAAAATGGGCTTCAACACTGCACTAACAAGAAAGCTGGGCATCACAGGTACCAGAGATTTACCCCCAGGTATATTGGTGCCTAACTAATTGCTCGCAGTTCCTGTCGTCCAGGGTGGTATGCAATGGGTTGGATACGCTGAACTTGCAGCAGCCGTCAGCAACGCTGGAGGCCTGGGAATCGTACGTGTCCGATCACATGTGAACGCAAATGGAAACAATCTCGCTGACTATCCAGCTCACTGCCCTCACCCAACCAACCCCTGAAGACCTCCGCAAAGAGATCCGGAAATGTCGTTCCATGACCAAGAAGCCCTTCGGTGTCAACCTGACTCTCCTCCCTGCTCTCGTGCCCCCAGACTACGCTGCCTACGCCCAGGTTATCATCGATGAGGGTGTCAAGATTGTCGAGACGGCCGGAAACAACCCCGGTCCAGTGATTACCCAACTGAAGAAGGCCAACACCACTATCCTGCACAAGTGCACGACCATCCGTCACGCCAAATCAGCCGTCAAGCTGGGTGTTGACTTCCTGTCCATTGACGGTTTCGAGTGTGCTGGCCACGTCGGCGAACATGACATTACCAACTTCATCCTCCTCAACCGCGCCCGTCAGGATCTGGGTGTGCCCTTCATCGCATCGGGCGGATTTGCCGACGGATACGGCCTGGCCGCGGCCCTGTCGCTAGGCGCCGAAGGAATCAACATGGGCACGCGGTTCATGTGCACGATCGAGGCCCCCATCCACCACAACGTGAAGGAGGCCATCGTGAAGGCCGAGGAGACAGACACCGCCCTGGTGCTGAGACGGTGGAAGAACACAACCCGACTGTTCGCCAATAAGGTCTCGAAGGAGGCCCTGAAGGTGGAGAAGGAAAGCAAGTCCGGAGAGTTCAGCGACGTTGCCCCGTTCGTCAGTGGCAAGAGGGGCAGGGAGGTCTTCTTGAACGGTGACGTCGATTTTGGAGTATGTATATCCTGTTTTTGCTTCGTCTTTCCCTCCCCCTTCGGTATTTCCAGGGAAACGTGTCGAATCCTTGCTAACCGTTCCCTCTTAGGTCTGGACTGCCGGCCAAGTCATTGGTTTGATCCATGATATTCCCACCTGTGCACAGCTGCTCCAGCGCATTGAGAAGGAGGCCCTGGAGGCGATGCAGCGGAACCAGTCGTTGTACACGGCAACGCCGCAGAGCAAGCTTTAAGTGGCTGTTTATTTTGTTCATACAGGTTTTCTTCGATACTTTATTACTGGGCACAGAGATTTTGTATGTAAGGCATAGAACTAGCGATGCTACGGCAATACAATGATGACATGTATAGTCAGTGCATGACAAATACTACAGCCATCCCTTGCAGCCTCAGGGGTGTTCTTGAAACCCCCCCC